>NC_089592.1:65590348-65682602 GCF_019320115.1 Miscanthus floridulus | reverse complement strand
ATTGTTATTGTTATTGTTATTATTATTATTGTATTATTATTATTATATTATTATTATTATTATTATTATTATTATATTATTATTATATATTATTATTATTATTATTATTATTATTATTATTATTATTATTATTATTATTATTAAGGCCATTGGTTTTCTTACGTGTATCAGCGGATAAGATACGCGATTAGTGGCGATTCATGCTTTTTATTACTTTTGTTGTATTGCAATTTGCAATAGCGTGTCGTATATGATTTGTGGCCAGTCATCCTCAACTGATTTTGTATTTTACTCTTTTATATTGCTTCTCGCCTTTTCTTAAAACTTCGTATACTTGTGCCTCTTGGTGACTCATGCTATACCTCATCTGTCCTGTAATATAGTACATAAAAAATATTTAAAAGTTATACTAAATATATGGAATTCTAGTGACAAAATATTTTTACAATAAACAATTGTCATTTATTAATCAATCATAATTAATTATATATATAAGAATGTCTAATTAGGAAATAAAGTAATGACACATGCGTCTTTTGTGTTCTCGCTAGTCCTTTAAAATTTTCTAAAATGTACAATATTATAGGATAGAGGGAGTATATACATTGAGACCTCTTATTGACGTGAACTGACATTGCGATGTTTTATTGATGTGGACTTGTGTATTGTTAGCATAACAATCTAGTGACTAGTGTGATATTTGCTTTACTGCTACTCCTTTGTTATGAAATACAACGTATTGAATGTTTAAAATTTGTCCTAAACTATAATAAGATATTATATATTGCTCATTCACATCTATACGCGCTTGCCTTTTAAACCTTATTCATGCATGCATTCATATATATGCCTTTTAAATATTATCTTACCTAAAATGACTCATAACTGGTATACAGAATCAATGACATACATGCATGCCTTTTAAAACTATGCCTTACTAGAAAATTATAAAGGTTAAAACCTAACTAATAACTAATTAGTGAGCGGTAAGTTAGTCTTTTATCGAATCCTTATTTGATGTTAAAATTGATTGAATATGTTATATTTTATGATAGCGTGAGGTGAATCATGTCTTTTAGTTGAAAATCTAGTGGTGGTGCATCGCATATGTTCAAGAATAAAGTCATCATCGCCATCTCATTTTAATGCCAGAATCCGTTTATGTTGCTGCTCTTTTATCTTTTCTGTCTAAACTTCCAACAGATGCAAATGATAGACACATATTTGAGTTAATCATCTGTCAATTCTCGATATAGGGTTAATCCTTTTATTGCACTAGCATTTATTAAGTTTTTAAAAATTTATTTGATTTAAGGATGAACCAAACCTAATTAAATCTAACAAAAATAGCTAGCTCATTATCATTGACACGAGTATGGTGCAATAAATTGTACGTCCCATCATTACAATGCCCGGATATTTTTGCTTCAATTTGGTGTCCTATCTGCTTTACTAGTAAATTTTGTATGTAGGTGTATACAAGGTGAATCCGGCATATAGACTTTGGTAAATCATACTTTTTATGTTCCACTGGTGCATCGCATATGCTTAAGACTAAAGTCACCATCTATTTTCATATTTTAATGTTGCACATCTCTACTCATTTCTACACCACGTATGTTATGTTTTTACAATATGTTAGCCCTTTTCTGTAGCGTTTACTTTTTATTATTACTCTATGTTTGTATTCGTTTTTTGAGCTATATTGGTTTTCCCCATGGCTTTCTTTATGTTACTTGCTCTTTATAGCCTATAATACATGCATTTTCTATCATGTAATAATCCTTTTGCACAGGATATTTAAAATTTTGTATGCTAAGTACTCAGCTACTGGTCCTCCAATCTCTAAACGAATTAACAACGTTTTCTTCTCACAACAAATCAGCATAAGCATCAGCATAAGTCAAATTTCTGTGAAACGAACAGGGCCACTAATTATAGAAATTAACCCTCACAACGGTAAACTATTAATTAGTTTATATATCAACGCACAAAAGCATTAATTAGATCTACTACTAAGATAAACATGCAAGCTAGATCAAAGATGACGCCGGAGGCACAATATTTGTTGACGAGGTCTAGCTAAAGCTTCTCCAAAGCATGCTACAAGCTACGTACGCTCGTCTCCGGTACCACGACACCGCCCCGCTCTAGGGTCCAGGCAAGATGCACCTCCCTCCTACAAACCTGTCGTCATGGTTAGTTGTTACAACAACACCAACTGTCCTATCTACCAGGACACCAAATTAGAGTCCGACTTCAACTTTACTCTACGCTATCAAATGCACAGCTAAAAATCGTAACATAACTGCTCGGAAGAACATAAGCTTTAGCTAGACCCCACTCATGTCTGCAGCAACCCCACTCTCAGGAGCATTGCAGCTGCTAGAGACATGTTAAAGAAGCAGCAGCCGCAGCCGCAGCCACAGCACACGGATCACAGCCGAGCACAGCTCTCCTCTTGCACACGTTCTCAGGAGATTAAACGGCATATGCCGGCCTGTTTCATGGGTAACTCTTCGTAGCAATGAACTACTTTATTTTGTGACGTATGAAGCCATGAATCCCCTAATTCAACTGGGACAAGGGGCTTCTTTGATTGATTATTAATGTCAAATACAAACAAGGAAATCTGGTCAGGGTTCCATCAGACACATAGCAGCAGGTCATAGCGTGTCATACCCAATCATTAGGTTGATTGAATGTTGGACTTCTGTTCAAATGTGCTGTACTGGAGCACATGCAGTTCCCGTATTAATTGCAGGTCTTTTTCTCGTTGGTTATATTTTGTTGTACTCCTAGCTAGTTAGCTTGCTGTATATAGTTCTTGCCTCATTAGCTTTGTTCGCTCGAGTCATGCGTGACACATAAAGTGATTGATTGACCTTTTCAAATTGCTAGCTACTCCTTTCACTACAAATTATATATACATTTTTTATTTGAAAATTATGCGTGACAACTTTTTTATTTAAAATCATCTATAAGGAAAATTATGTTGAATTTTTCACATTTAAAATTCAAAATTTCCAAACAACCTCGGATGGAGAAATGACCAATACCAAAGCTGTAGACCTCGAAAAGTTATACAACTTTTTATTTTATGACATTTCCATTTGAATTTGTTTATGGTCCCAATTTTGCATTTCAAAAATTATATGAAGATAATATAAGGAGGAATATCTCATATGAAACCAAGTCAATTTAGGGTGAAGTAGTTGGAGGAGTAACATGCGAGCCATGGAAATCACAGGTTCAAGCCCCGTGACCACAAAACGCGCGAAAAATCACGTAACTTGTGATTTCTAGACAACGATTAGTAGTGATGGTTGTTTATTTAATATATATTGTAGTTATTAATATATCTTTTTATAAACTTGTCTAGAATTAGACATGTTTGACGTAGAGCAAAACTCAAACGACTTACAACTGATGGAGTGGCTAGTACCGAAAAAAGTTCTTTGCCCACAGCCTAAGTAAAAAAAGGACACGATTTGGCAATTGATAGTAGGTTCAAAAAGTTCAAAATTTTAATGTCGAGTGAAAGTTTAAGATTTAAATGTTCAAAAAAGTAAAGAGTTTGACCGGAGCGACTTGAAATTTTAATTTCAATCTTAAATTTTCATCTTAGTGGCAGGGTTCATTGGTAGTCGAAAAAGTGAAAAATAAAAAAAATAGAAAAAAGTTCAAATTGCTTGAGAAGAATGGGCATGAAAATTTCTCAATTGTAGAGACCATCAAACCTACAATTCCATCTCGCCTTCTTGTTTATCGGTTACATCACTCTTGGTGAGTTTTCCCTAGCGCTAATATCTCCCCTAGTATACCATATAAAACCACATTCCCCACTCTTACAATCTAATCCCTAATCTACTTCTTTGCGATAGTTTTGTCTATCCTTGCCCTAACGAGTAGCAATATTGCCGCATATAACTCCACCAGCCTATTGCTGCACACAATAATACCTGCTATAGTCTTTTTTTTTCAAAAAAGAAGAAAAATAGAGAAGGTGACCGGTCGAGGAGGAACTAGGTAAGCGACGTATCCGTCAATAACGACATGTTTGTTTGGCAAGATTAATTACAACTGTCATCAATCTCGAGATTTTCAGAGATGCTCATAGAAGTATAATGTATGTGTGTGTCGTTCATAGGGTGAATATACACATGCATATATGTGAGCATTTGTATCTTTGTTGCAATTTAAACAAATAAAAACTACTGCACTAGAGAATAGAGGAAGTAATTCAATAGTGAAAACTAAAGATATGGAATTGCTGGCGCCATAAACCATATATATTATAGAAAAAACCAAATCTATGAATTGTGTCGTCCTGCGGAGGCTAACAACGGATCCCTTTGTTCCAAAAAGAACTCAACCATAGCTTGCGTGTCAATTAAAGTGATTCACATTTAATCAAGTTTCTACTGAATAATGTCCACATTTATGGCTCCCAAATTAATTTGTTATGAAAATATATTTCATAATTAATTTAATGATATTTATTTAATATTATAAGTATTAATATTTTTTATTAATAATTAGTCTAACGTATATAATATATAAAACATGATATTGTACTAAATTGTATTAGGACAGAGTGTGTAAAAAGTAACAAGTACCCACTCGCACAGTCTCACGGCTAGGATTCAGCTGAGGTCACGGTTTGTCCACATGGGACTTGACTTACCTAGCTACACGTCCTTTTCAAAGGTGAGCTACACGTGAGATATTTTAACTCACCTTTTGCCCAAAAGATTTGCCTAGATTTTTTTTTAGAAATATCAAGGTTTTAAATAGTCGGCTAAGCCATTTAGCTTTCTATGTCCGAAAACAGGCTATAGCGGTAGCTAAGGGCTAACTTGTACATATAAAAACTTAGCTAAATCCTTCTTAAACAGCTATAGCCTGAGATAGCGGAGGTTATAGCCGGAGATTTAAAACCTTGAGAAATATACTTCTCTTATCAAATAAAATGGCTAGATTTAAATTTTGCAACTCTAAATGGCGAGATTTTTCTTTTTTGTACGACGCCTCTTATGGAAATCATAAGATTTTTCATGAGTGTAGATAGAGATAACAATTACATGAAAATTGTAACATGTAGCTTTACAACTCACATTTTTTCTTATGTTTGAAGCTATATCGGTGTCGAAGTAATCGATACAATATTTAGATCTATAAATTAATGAGCTCTGTTACGGTGCTTGGGAGGAGCCCCGGTTCCCCTCGTCAAAATTACTTACCGCAGATCTTAATTAAGAAAAAATAATTAATTATAATTAAGGGCAGTTTAGTATTTTCCTACTGGCAGCACCGCCTTCGCCGCGTCGAGCGCGCCAAACGAACCGCTCCAACCACGCGTTCAGGAGCGGGCTCCTCGCGGCGTTGCAGAGCCTGAAACCATAGAGCTTCTCGCCGGCGTACACCCATGAGACCAGGCTGCCTAGTGCGACGTCCATGTACCCAACGCTGTCGTCGCCGAAGAAGGCTTACCCTTGGAGCACTCCTCGAAGGCTGCCTCGATCCAGTTGATCCGCCGCCGCAAGCGTTTGCTTCAGCCCCTCCGCCTTGCCCTTGAATGACTACAGCCACGAGGGCAGGAGCTGCAATGGCACAGGACACCTCCGGCTCTGGCCATTTTCTACTCCTTGTTCAGCAGCAGACACCGGCACTCATATATGCTCGCCGCCGTGGCCGCCCAGAATCCACAGATGCAAGCGTCGTCGTCGTGCCGCGGTGCTACCGTGCTAGGAGAGGGAGGGAGTTGCGGGCCCGTCCACCGAGTTGAGGGCCAGCTACACAAAAATACTATTATACCCTTTTGAAAATAATTATTTGCTCATATATTTTTTGTTCCGAATCCACGTATTTTTTGTTTCGACCCACAAGTTAAGTTTCTCTAGATTGGTTCTTCTTACTTTATAGCCATCTGATCTACCCAAACGGATGGCTCTAGTTTTTTCCAAGCACCGTAAAATTTCACTAAATTAATTATTCAACAAAAAATATCATCACAAAGTTGTATATCTCATCAAACTTTAAAAAACCATATAGATTTTATCTCCATACAAAGTAATAAAAGTGTTATGATTTTTTTACATATACTGCGTAGGGGAGTATTACTTTATAAAATTCTAGAGCAACCTACACCTTTGTGAGCCACTAAATTTTTCTTTGAGGCCATCTTGTTATCAAAACAATCAATATAATGTTTATATCTATAAGTACATATACCAACCTATTGATTATTTCAGCATCAAGATGATTTTAAATAAAAAATTTGTAAACTATAGAGTTGTATATCTCATCGAGTTCTATAATTTTTATATAAATTTTTATCTCTATATCTGAGTTCATATATAAAATTATCATTCTTTTTTTTAAGATAAGGTACATTGTGTAGAAAAGGATGCTCGCATCATTCTAAAAGGAGAAAAAGGTAAAACTCGTCATTTAAAGTGGAGAAAGTTTAAATCTCACCAATCCGATATTGGCGGGAGGAGCATGTTTGTGCAAACTTTTGATTCGGGCAATTATTTATTAAAAACGAATTGGAAAATAAAATAATAATTCAACGTCTTGTAAGTTGTAACGAACAATAGAACAAGCAGGCCCAACAGGCCTAGAGTCTTGGTTGGGCTAAATTGTCATTTTTTGAAGCTAACGAGTAACGAACGACGCCGAATGGAAGATGCCTCGACCTGCTACAGGAATTGGTCATTTTTCATGCAAGAAGCAAGCGGGAAGTTTGTAAATTTTTACCAACTCCCAAATTAACCAGACTTCCTCAAATCTCTCGGCGCCATTGTTTCTGGACACATGCAAACGAGGGCATCTCCCTTCACTCGGCCGCTCTTTCTCCGTCCTCTCTGCCTTTCCCCAGGTAAGGGCGGAGGGAGAGAGAGAGGAAAGGGGAAGGTGGGAAACCGTCGACCATGTCGACGGCCTTCTCCGACTTCGGTCCGCTCACGGAGCGGCGGCGCGTCGAGAGGCAACGGCAGCAGCGTAGGCGCGTCATGCTCGCCGCCGGCGCCGCGTCGGTCGTGCTTATCCTCATTGTCATGGGCGGCGCCGCCGTCGCATACAACGCTAGCACCCAAGACGACTCGTCCTCGTCCTCCTCGTCGTCGTCCCCTTCCCCGTCCAGCGGCGGCTCGGGTTCCGGGTCGAACCTTATCAGCGCGTCCAAGAGCGTCAAGATGATGTGCGCGCAGACCGACTACAGGGACGCCTGCGAGAAGAGCCTGTCCAAGGCGGCCGCGAACGCCAGCGTGTCGTCGCCCAAGGACATCGTCCGAGCCGCCGTGGCGGTGATCGGCGACGCTCTCGGGAACGCGTTCAACCGGTCGGAGGTGATCAAGAGCGACGACCCGCGCGTGAAGGCCGCCGTCGCGGACTGCAGGGAGATCTACCAGAACGCCAAGGACGACCTCAGGCGCACGCTCCACGGCATCGACGCCAGCAGCATGGACGGGGTCGCCAAGCGCGGCTACGAGCTCCGAGTCTTGCTCAGCGCGGTGATCGCGCACATGGAGACGTGCATCGACGGTTTCCCCGACGGGGACCTCAAGAAGCAGATGACTGACACGATGGAGTCCGGGAAGGAGCTGACCAGCAACGCGCTGGCCATCATCGAGAAGGCCTCGTCGGTCCTGGTCGCGCTCCACATCCCGGGGTTCACCCATCGGAGGTTACTTGGCAAAAACGGAGAGGAAAACATGGAGAATCAACCCAAAGTCAACCACTCGGGCATGTTCCGGGGGCGTGACGCCGCCGCCCCAGCGGCCGACAACCGGAGGCTGCTGAGCATCGACGAAGAAGAAAACATGGAGAATGAACCCAAAGTAAAACACTCGAGTACGTTCCTGGGCGAGCTCAAAGACGACGACACGGCGGCCGACAGCCGGAGGCTCCTCAGCGTCGACGAAGAAGAAAACATGGAGAATCAACCTAAAGTAAAACACTCGGGTACGTTCCTAGGCGAGCTCAAGGACGACGTCACGGCGGCCGACAACCGGAGGTTGCTCAGCGTCGACGAGGAAGAAAACATGGAGAATCAACCCAAAGTCAAACACTCGGGTAAGTTCCTGGGCGGGCGCAACGACGACGCCCCGGCGGCCGACAACCGGAGGCTGCTCAGCATTGAGGAAGACACCCCTCAGTGGGTGAACGGACCGGAGAGGAGGCTGCTCAAGGGCAACTTCCAGGGCAAACTCAAGCCCAACGTGGTGGTGGCCAAGGACGGCAGCGGCAAGTTCAAGACCATCAACGACGCGCTCAATGCCATGCCCAAGCAGTACACCGGAAGGTGCCAGTGCCTGAATGCATGCTCTTTTCTCAACGAAACCAGCAATGGATCGAGATTGCGTATGCATGCACCGATGATGACCTTTTCTGCCCTTTAATTTCGTGCGCGAGACAGGTACCTGATCTACGTGAAGCAAGGGGTGTACGAGGAGTACGTGACGATCACCAGGGCGATGGAGAACCTGACCATGTACGGCGACGGCGCCATGAAGACCGTCATCACCGGCAGCAGGAACTTCGCCGACGGCCTCACCACCTACAAAACCGCAACCTTCAGTACGTAAGACGAAAGCAAGCATCCCTTTCGTACGCGCGGCCTCAAATCTCTGACAGACGCGCACGTACGCGCGGTCGTCGCTGCAGACGCACAAGGCGACGGGTTCATCGCCATCGCGCTGGGGTTCCGCAACACGGCCGGCGCGGCCAAGCACCAGGCGGTGGCGCTGCTGGTGCAGTCGGACAGGTCCATCTTCCTCAACTGCCGCATGGACGCGTTCCAGGACACGCTGTACGCGCACTCCAAGGCGCAGTTCTACCGCAACTGCGTCATCTCGGGCACCATCGACTTCGTCTTCGGCGACGCGGCGGCCGTGTTCCAGAACTGCGTCCTGCTCCTCCGCCGGCCCATGGACAACCAGAAGAACATCGCCACGGCGCAGGGCCGCGCGGACGGCCGCGAGAGCACGGGCTTCGTCTTCCAGTACTGCCGCTTCACCGCCGAGGCGGGGCTCAGGGATGCGTCCCGCCCGCCCATCCGGAGCTACCTCGCCCGCCCCTGGCGGGAGTTCTCGCGCACGCTCATCATGGAGTGCGACATCCCCGCGTTCATCGACAAGGCCGGCTACCTGCCGTGGAACGGCGACTTCGGGATCAAGACGCTGTGGTACGCCGAGTACGCCAACCGGGGGCCCGGCGCCGACATCGCCGGCCGGGTCCCCTGGCCCGGCTACAAGAAGGTGATCAGCAAGGAGGAGGCCGACAAGTTCACCGTGCAGAACTTCTTGCACGCCGAGCCGTGGCTCAAGCCCACCGGGACGCCGGTGAAGTACGGCTTCTGGGCGTGATCGAGGACATTCTTGTGGCACGCATGCATCTGATTCAGAGGAGAGCTGAGGATGCGATGAAGCAGAGGAGGTCATCTATGCCTGATTTTCCTATGCATGGTGGGTCACTAATCTTCAACTGTTGGGAGCATGTTGATCAACGGACGGACGACACACAAGGTGCTGTGATGCAGACCATAATCCCTGTACAGTGTATCACTTGTACACTTGTATGTATATGTATTGGTTTGGATGCTGTACATGTATTGATGTATCAGATTTCTTTTTCAGTGTACCATATAATATGAGTTGCAAAAGCAGTAAAGAGGATAGGCGATACCTAGGGCCGAAAGAACTGATTTGCTGATAACAGGAATATGTTACAAACCACAGGACTTATACAACTTGTAGCGTGAAAATTAAGGGATCTGACTACGACCTCCTGGTTGATCACTAAATGCATTCAGATTCAGGCCATTTCAGTCCTCTTCAGAAGAAGTTTGTCCATTTTCAGTTTCGGCTTGTCTATCAAGGAAGTCAGGGTAGCACATGAAGTCACAAGTTCTGGAACATAGTATGCAGTTTTCTGAACTTGTAGAACATTTGAGACGTAACAGATGCACTGCTGACTGCTGATTGCAGCTCCTCTGTTGACAGAACAAAACTGAAGACAAATACTAGTACCCAAAGAGAAAACTAACAACTAATTAACCCACCATTTTCTTACATTCTGCTCCACAGATACCATGTAGTAATAGGACTATTTGTGCTAGTAGGAGTATATGGTTACAATACTACTAAGCCTACACCAATCAAGGAAGCTTCAAGGATCAAGTGATCAGGACGTGAGGCCGGCGGTGTACTTGACGCCGGTGGGCGGCAGCCACATGTTGCCCTCGATGAACTGCGTGCCGGCCTCGGCGGGGCTGGTCATGACGTGGAACCCGGGCCACTTGACCCGCGCGGCGACGCCGGCGCCGGGACCGGTGTTGATGTACTCCCCGTAGTAGAGCGTGTCGAGCGCGAAGTCCCCGTCCCACGCAGCCACCCCTCGGGGCGCACCACGTCGCCGATGTACGACTGCATGAACACCACCCGGGAGTACTGCTTCCATGGCCGGCCGAGGTACGTCTGCGTGGGCGGCGCCTCGGCGGTCCCGTTGGCGGTGGCCAGGAGGAGGTCGGCGTCGGCGGAGACGTTGCAGAACTGGAAGGCGAATCCCGTGGTCATGTTGGCGTCGAGGAGGCCCTGCGCGGTGACGGAGTTCTTCTGGCCGGGCAGCGGGCGGCGCGCGAGGAGGGAGCAGTTCTGGAACACGGCGGCGGCGTTGCCGAAGACGAAGTCGACGGTGCCCGTGACGCGGCAGTCGCGGTAGAAGTGGCGGAGCGAATGCGCGTACAGCGTGTCCTGGTACCCGTCGAAGCCGCAGCGGTAGAAGACGGAGAGGTCCGAGTCGCACCGCAGCGCCACGGCCTGGTGCTTTGATGGCCCCGCCGTGTTCTCGAACGTCAGGTCCCGCGCGATGAAGCCCTTGCAGCTCACAGCTGCAGGTGGGACGGGAGATTGGTGGTTGGCACAGCTGCACAGCCTGCACTGCACAGGTAGTAGGCAGGTCGACAAATGCCATCTGAGTGTCCGTGCATGCGCATGTGCTCTGCTCGCCATGCTAGGCACCTGTGGGTGCGCCCGCCTCGAGTACTACAGCACAGTGAGGTGATCGAATGGATCTTGTCTGACAGGGGAGACAAAGGGCCCACAGGTCATATGGACAAGGACGCTAATTAATTCGGTCATGCAGTTCAACAGCTAACAAACAGGTTCGTATAGTAATGTAAGCACAGAGCAGCTGGTTGCCTTGGCAGCCAACCACTGGGCCAGAATGATTGCAAATGTTTCGTACACCTGATCTGAGCAGCCAGCCTCTGCTGATAGCCAGCCAAGAACCAGAGAGCCGCGAGACTGGACGGCGGAATCCGAGCCGAGATCACACACAAGGCGAGATGCGCGAGAATTGGGCGCCCAGACGCGAACGCAAGGATGCGCAGACGCGCGTCGTGGAGTAGCAGGCCCAATTTTTTTTATAATTTAGCCATATTTTTTTTTGAAGAAAAATTACGTTTGGCTCTCTGAGAGAAGTAAATTCATCTTTTGACCCTGAAGGTCGGCGCCATGGCGCTGAGGTAACACGTCTCGGCGCCACAGATCTTGGCTCTAAGGTGCCTGACCGAGATCCTAGGTGGCGTTGACTTGGCCGGTACCTCGGCGCCATAATATATGGCGCTGACCTCGGCGTCACGAACTCTGGCGCCGAGCATGGACGTCTGCAGCCCCTGTCTGGTTTTAATTCAAAAGCTAGCATGGGTGGATGGCGCATGACCCAACATATTGCGTGCCCCGTTGGAAGGATGCTGTGATCGGCTACAGAAAAAAGACTCTGCTGCTGCTGCATTTTTCTCATCTCTTAAATCACTGGTGGTGGCAAGCTGCAGCAGTAGAACAGGACGAAAATAAGAACAAAAAATAAGTTTACAAAGAACAAAAACAATATCAACACCTATAACTTCAAATAATTATACTACCAAATTATATTATACGGTGAATCTAATGTAGTAATGTTTCATATTAATTGCCTTAAATGTTAATATTATTTATATAAATTTGATAAATTAAGAATATTTAACTAAACACTTCTTTAATTACATTCATTTCATTTATAGAACTGAGGTAGTAAAATAAATCAACTCATAGAATCATCCTAAGTCAAACTATTTTTAATTTAACTAATTTTAGAGAAAAAAAATAACATCTGTTTTACAATGTATTATTGACATTAATTTGGTCTTGTGAATATTGATGGTATTTTTTATAATTTGATTAAATTTTAAGTATTTTAGGATAACTTTAAAAGTTGATGTATTTTCCTTTGATTCCTTTGTCCCACGTATACACAATTCACACAATTCTTGGCTTGACTGAGGGAGTAATTACTTATTTTCTTTGATTGCTTTGTCACATGTACAGGCTTTATGGCATCCATGATGGTGAAAAAGCAGTCCATTCAACATCTTAGCAGAAGATAACGAGGTTTTAGGAGCATCCATTCAACCACGCGAATCATCGTACGCCAATGCTCGAGAGGAAGTTCAAATGCCATGTGCATACAATCCAAGCAACGAAAACGACAGTAGTACTGCGAATATTTACAGGACACGAGAATGCAGATTAAAGACAGACAGACACGAGAATACAGATTCAAGGAAGACATCAACGATAACGAGGACTAAGGACGGCACCAAGTAAGGAGCTAAGGTAGCGTTTGGTTGGAAGATGATGTAGGGTGGACGGGACGAATTCATTTTCTGTTTGGTTGAGAAAGGGCAGGACTAACTCGTTTTCTGTTTAGTTCCGAGACTTCAAAAGTGGGATGAGCTATTAACATATAGGGCCCACATCCATCAGATTTTTTGTTTTTTTTCCTTTTCTTTTTTTTCTTTTTTCTTCTTCCTTATTTATTTTTCCCTTCCTCCTTTCCCTTCCTTTTTCCTACACACGCACGCATCGTCTTCCTCGAAGTCCCAGGCTCGCAGCGCGGCATCGGCGGGGCGGAGCTGGCCCTCACCCACACGACGGCGGCAGGGCCGCTGCTCGCTCGCGCCCTCACCCGCACGCCAACAGCCGAAGGTCACCCGCGGCGGCGGCGGGCCGGATCTCGGCTGCGCGCTTGCCCGCGCGACGGCAGCCGGCTGGATCTCCCCCGCGCGCTCGCCGGTCGGAGCTCCCCCGCTCGTTCGCCGGTCGAAGCCCCCCACACTCTTCTCCTCCGCATCCGGCATGGCTCCTCTCTCCTCTTCTCCTCCGCGTCGCGTCCGGCGCAGCTCCTCTCCACGACCCCGTCCGCGTTCGGCACCTCCACGAGCCGCTCGTCCCACCTGGGACGGACCCCGTCCGTGAAATTTTGGGGGACGGAGTCGCCCCGCATCTCATGCGAATATTCGCGTCGGGGACGTCCTCGCTCCACTCCGCCTCCCAACCAAACAGCGCTGATCTCGGGTCCATCCCATCCCGTCCCACGTCGTCCTCCCAACCAAACACACGGTAAGATGACGATGACACCGATCGAGGAACTAGTGGACTAGTAGTCGCGGTCGAAGAGCCTCTGGCCAACCTCGAACGACGCGAAGGCGTCGACATAGGCGCGCAGCTGACATATGACCCGCCCTGTTCTGCTGCAGCAGCTTGCCACCACTAGTGATTTGAGAGATGAGAAAAAGGCTGCAGCAGCAGAGTCATTTTTTAGCCGATCACAACATTCTTCCAACGGGCCACGCAACCTCTTGGGTCATGCGCCTCTGTCTCGTCCAGTCATCCATCCACCCACGCTAGCTTTTGAATTAAAACCAGACAAAGTGGCAGGCACCGCAGACGTCCATACTCGGCGTCATAGATCTTGACGCTGACATCGGCGCCATGTATTATGACGCCGAGATACTGACCACGTCAACGTCACCTAGGATCTTGGCCATACACCTCGGAGCCAAGATATGTGGCGTCAAGACGTGTTACCTCAGCGCCGTGGATCTCCATGGTCAAAGATGAGTTTACTTCTCTCAAAAGACTAAACGTAAATTTTCTTTAAAAAAAGAGTTAAATTATAAAAATTTGGGAGTAGCAGGCGAGAGGCGACGCGAGCAGCAGAGCAGTGCAGTGCAGCACTGCAGCAGCGGCATCTTTTTCTGCCGGATGATGGAATCACTGTTGCGTCGGTGCGGTCCGGACGGTCCTGCGCTCGGTCGATCCGCGGCTCGCAGAAAGGACACCGGATGACAGATAGATGATGTGAATCCTCGTCCTATCAATGCTCTTGGGCTCTTGGCCCCTCGGCAGATGGCCTGTGCCTGGAGCCTGATAGAGGGGTGCTCTGGCCCTTTGACCGGAGAGGCGGAGACTACGCGGAGTCGTTTATGTGGGCAAGACGAGTTGCTAACCCCAGGCATGGACAGTTGGATACGGAGGGGCCGGGTTCATTTAAACTCTAGTGCATGCATGAACACACGACGTTTTAGCATTCGAATGATGTCTTATAGCTTTGCACACAGGCCACACACCCTACACCATCAGTCATCTGTCAAATCGTTGTTCTCTGGTGGAAGACATATGCATGAGGTGCATTGCGAGACGGGAGTTGCATTGCGAGATGTGAAAAGTTATCAAATGGATACCGAGGACTCCATTAATTTGTTTTATTATTACTACCCGAACATATCCAACACTTTTAATATGATATTACTAAACTTTACTCTCTAAATTTAAACATCACCTAAATGAGCATGTTAACTCAAATACACAATAACATAATGATAAAGTTCATAGGGGTAGTCAGGTCTTTTAACCATATCCTTAGTGAATGCTACATTTGCTACAGCGAGGGCTCCAAAATCCAGAACTGGTCCAGTGTTAATGCTGCCGATTTTTTTTCAGCCTTTTTTAAAAAATTATTCATAAATAGACCCTGTTAGTTTAATTTTCGTATATGGACTCTGATATCGGCGTCATGGCTTTTGGCCCCGAGGAAACACGTCGAGGTCTTGGCGAGGTGTCGGACGTGGCGGTGACCTAGCGCCGACGTGGACAAGGCCTTAGCGCCATAGATCTTGGCGCCAAACTCGACACCATAGATCTTGACGCCGAGCTATTACCCTATAGATCTTGGCATTTGAAATAAAACAAATATAATTGTTTCAAGGAACATGCAACAACACCATTGTGGTTCAGCTGGTTATGACACCCGTGACTGTGCTCAAAGGCCTAGGTTTGAACCCTAGTGCCAAATCTTTTTTTGCTACATTTTTATAAGTAATAGAACAAGAAAAATTATTTCGAGAAACATACTAAATCTCAGTTGTAGTCTAGTTGGTTAGGATGCTTGGCTCTAACATGAGACCTAGGTTCAAATCCAACATGCAAATTTTGTTTGCTATATTTATTAATCATTTTTTACTTAGTTATTACAAACGTCCTAAGTTCCACCAAACTTTGTTATTATTAACATGAGAGGACACTATTCATTAATTTGTAATTTATTTTAGATGAAGGATACATCTCAAGGTGCATTTATTTATATATTATCTAAATCCAAATCCTCCTTATATTATCATAATCATGAATGTATTTATTTATTTATTAGTTTATATACCTCGGTAGTAGTGTTTTTCTTACGAGGGGGAGATCCTTCTCCGTTCCTCACCAAACTTAGTTGAACAGTTCAAATAATGATGATATGGAGCTCTTAGTTAATACATTAAGCCCATTTTTCTTGTTAATTCTATTTCATGTAAAATAGAGAGGTATGTAAATTAAAGAGCTCAACACTTAAATAGGGAGACAAAGAAAATTACACTTACTTAATGTAAAATAAATTATTTTATTTATTTACTCCTGGTCTCGGAAACCTTTAACTTATATATGATGACAAAAGCCAAATACATGTAAATAAAAGGATGGCCAAGCAACAAGATATATATAAACATGTCTCTCAACTCAACTTGATAAAGGTACGTAATGTTTCAAAATCAAATAAAAAATAAATTAAATATACAGTGTACGGTGGAACAATGGAACAATCATATACAGTGTGTGGTGAAACCTAGGATGTTAATAATAAAGGAATAATATTTCTTGTTGTAATTGCTTATAAAAATAAATATTTAACAAAAGATATTTGCTGCTTGGGTTCGAGCCTAGGTCTGTGGGCTGAGACCCGTACATCTAAACCAACTGGACCATAATGGGATCATTGTATGTTTCTCGAAATATTTTTTCTTGTTCTATTGCTTATAAAAGTGTAGCAAAAAATGATTCAGCGCTGGATTCAAACCCAGGCCTATGAGCCAAGTCGCGCGCGTCCTAACCAGCTGAACCACGATGACGTTGTTGCATGTTCCTCGAAACAATTATACTTATTTTATTTCAAACGTCAAGATCTATAAGATAACAGCTCAGCGCCAAGATCTACGGCGCCGAGGCCTTGTCCATGTCGGCACTAGGTCACCGCCACGTCCGATGCCTCGCCAAGACCTCGGCGCCATTGGCCATGGCGCCGAGACGTGTTTTCTCGGCGCCAAAAGCCATGACACCGATGTCAGGGTTCATAAACGAAAATCAAATCACCGAGATGTATTTGTGAATATTTTTTTAAAAAAAGCTGAAAAATAAAAATTTCGGTTAATGCTGCACGTTGGCAGTGTAGTTAAGGCGAGACCGGTGAGGATGGTGGCCGGTGAGTATACAGTACTACACTACTGTCTACTGCACAGTGCACAGTCGTGCTTGTTCGTGGAAACTTCCGGCTCGCCGCACTTGCACCTAGCTACAAAAGCACTGCAGCAACGAGCTAATAACGTGATATTGCATCAAATCCGGCAGGTAACTACTAATGCAACTGTCAAAGCCCGTGCCAGGCCAGGCTCCCCACACTCCCCTGAAATTTTCGAACCAGCACGGTGCTTCTCCATGGATATCCATGTTTGGTATTGGTACGGCGCGGTCAGCACCACCCCTGCGTTGGTACCGCACCGACCCGTGCTGCACTGCTACTGCATGCTTGCCGGTGACGTGTGACATGCATGTTGCCACGCCTGACGTGCACCGCAACGTACGGTTGTTGGTCGTAGCCATACCACAGAGCAATGATGACACCTTGACCATCTTTCGTACGTCGACAGACGCCTAATACAGTACGTTAGTACATAATGCATGTAAGCTCAGTAAGGGGGCGCATGACGGAGTGCTGAAGAAGATGCCCCTTCGCAAATCAAATTCCAATGCAGCATTTACGTCAACGACGCCATTCTCTTCATATGGCCATCTATCAGGAGGCAAGGGCAGTCAAGGAGATCCTCAGCATTTTCAGACAGACGAGGGGGCTGCACACGAACCTAGCTAAGGCCTTGTTCACTTTGCAAATTTTTTAAACCTGATGAATAGTACCATTTTCGTCTTATTTGGCAAATATTGTCCAATCGTGGACCAACTAGGCTCAAAAGATTCATCTCGTGATTTCCAACTAAACTGTGTAATTAGTTATTTTTTTACCTACATTTAATACTCCATGCAAGCGGCTAAAAATTGATGTGATGAAGAGAGAGTGAAAAAACTTGGAATTTGGATGGCATCTAGTGCTCAGTCACCGCCATCTACGGAGGCGAGAACGTTCTATCGGAAATTGTGTCCATCCTCGGCCGTCAAGTGCAGACATTTCCCATCAAGTACCTGGGGCTGCCTCTCAGTACGAAATCAATCCCTAAAGCCCACTACCAGTCCCTGGTAGAAGCAGTTGCCAGGAAGCTACCACCGAGCCATGGATCGCTAATGGCAAGAAGCGGAAGGTTGGTCTAGGTAAAGTCGGTCCTACGGGCGGTTCCCATCTACGCCATGATGGCAGAAAATCTACCTCCTTGGGCAAGGAAAGAGATCAACGACATCTGTAGGCGGTTCTTTTGGGCTAGGACGGATAAGTCAATTAGAGGAAAGTGCATGGTTGCCTGGCAAACCTGCTGCAGATCGAAAGAGCTCGGTGGACTTGGGATCAGCGACCTGAAGCTAGCCAGTTTCGCCCTCCAAACGCGCTGGCTATGGCTGCAGAAGACCGATCAAGATCGTGTGTGGAGCCAACTGCCGATCCATATCTCCAAAGAAGTCCAATCCTTCTTCCGAGCGTCAACCTTCACCAGGCTAGGCGACGGGCGAAAGGCTTTGTTCTGGGAAAGACCGGTGGATTGACGGGGAGGATGTCGCCACCATCGCCCCATGCCTTCACCAGAGAATTACGCAGCGGGTGCGACGCACATTAACAGTCAGACAAGGACTCCATGACAGAAGATGGGTGCGCTACATAAGTGGAGGTCTCTCAGTGCCTGAGCTCACTGACTACCTACATCTCTGGGCAGTCGTTGTGGACATCCATCTTGGCAATGAGCCTGACAAGACCATTTCGCGCTGGACGCCAGATGGATGCTACACCGCCAAATTAGCATACAACATGATGCACAACGGATCCATCAAAATGCCAGGCCATAGATTGATCTGGAAAACGTGGGCTCCGCTACGGGTCAGGATCTTCCTTTGGCTTTGCCATGAAAAGACGACACTGGATCGGTGACAGAATTGAGGGTGAGACACTGTCTCGAGGCACGTGAGCTATGCTACCTCTGCGACCAGGGACAGGAAACAATCGACCACATCATTGCGGTATGCCCGTTCTCCCGTGAGGTGTGGTTCTATGTCCTACAAGCGCTCGGGCAGCAAGTTCCACCAGCCTCCCAAACGACGCTCTCCTGGTGGCGCCGATTGCGATCAGTGTTCAACGGCGATCGGCGAAACGGCATGGACTCCCTCTTCGCCCTTGTCTCCTGGCAACTATGGAAGGAACAGAACGCAAGATGTTTCCGAGAGTTGACATTGACTATCGGCGACCTACTGCACATCATCAAGGCCGAAGCCGACAACTGGACTCAGGCCAGAGCAGGCGGGCTACGTGCGCTGGTGCAGGGCTAGAACGTCGTCAAGATAGCCATGGATCATGGATCAGGAACATTTTATTTCATAATGTAGCGTGCACAAAAACTAACGGCCGGGAGTGGAACTCTTGTATTGTATTATAAACTCTTTCTTCAAATACAATGATATGCACACTCATGCGTATTCTAGAAAATAAAAGCTTATCCCAGGTGAATCTAGCTTACCAAAGCAAAGAAATTAGATGTTGCCAGCGCACCCATCGTTTGGAGTTTTGGCTTTGAGCCTTTGACCATGCATTTTCGCAAGCATGCATGGACTACAATATGATCCTCTCTACTCTTTACGATGTACTGTCTGCCTTCAAGTCGATCTTGAGCTTGGTTTGAATGACTGTCTACGTTTAAAATTTAAATGGACTCCGGCAAAGTTTTCAAGAAATTTAGGCTATATTTGCTTGAGCTTATAAATCAGAATCGGTCCTACTTTTTTAGCTATGAAATGGTATTTTTTTCTCACAACAAATTAGCTCTACAAATAAACCGCAGTAGCAATAAGTCCTGCCGAAAAGAGCCTTAATTATTATTTGAGAGCAGAGGGAGGAACAGTTAGGAGATCGACATGCTGCACTCACCGACGGTGGCGCTGCGGTTGGTCGTGTAGCCGTCGACGTAGCTGTGGCGGCCGGAGATGACCGTGACGCCCATGCCGTCGCCGACCAGCATCAGGTTCCACTTCTTCTTCACCTCCGCCGTCTCCCTGTACACGCCGTTCTTCACGTAGATCACGTGCCGCGCGGCGCTCTGCGACGGCGCCGCCTCCACGGCCGCGCTCACCGTCGTGAAGTTGCCGCTCCCGTCCTGCGCCACCACGGCGTCCACCGGCAGGCCCCCGGGCCCCACGGGCATCTGCAGCAGCCGCCGCTCCCTCGCGCGCACCCACCGCGGGGCCGCCGGCACCTGCTGGGCGGTGCTAAGGGCGCCGCGGCGGGGGGACGACGACGACGCCGCGTTCGCGTGCGCGGCGGCTTCCTCGGCCGCGGCGACCTGGCCGAGGCCGTCGGCGAGGAGCGAGGTGACGGCGTCGAGCCCCGTGGCGACGAGCGAGGCCAGCGGGGAGCCGGTCTCGTCCAGGCCTTCCTTGCAGGTGTCCTGGTTCCCGAGCGCGCCGCTCAGCCAGGATCGCAAGTCGGACCGGGCGTCGCCGGTGCCGACAAGACGGCCGCCCGCCCCCGCACTAGCAGCGCTGGCGGGGCTGTAGTCGTCGTCCGAAGTGGTGGACATGGACCACGATAGCTCGTCGGAGGAGAGGTCGAGGAGGTCGAGGCAGTCGGCGACGGCGGAGGCCAGGCGGAGGTCGCCCGCGCCTCCGCCCCCAAGGATGCCGCCGCCGCCGATGGGGAACGACTAGATGATGGATGCCACGCCCCTGATCGCGTCCAGCGTCTCACGCAGCGTGGAGATCAGCCCCGCCGAGACGCCGCCGCCCTCCTCCCTTGCCTTCGCCGCTGGCGGGGGCGCCGGCGCCGGCCATGGTCTCGGCG
The DNA here is from genome assembly GCF_019320115.1 of Miscanthus floridulus. Taxonomy (NCBI): domain Eukaryota; kingdom Viridiplantae; phylum Streptophyta; class Magnoliopsida; order Poales; family Poaceae; genus Miscanthus; species Miscanthus floridulus. The sequence continues at coordinate 65,662,196 of NC_089592.1, read as the reverse complement.
AGTGTGCATTGGTCGGGGGAAGCAGGGACGAGGCGTTGGCTGTAGCAGCCAGCAACAGGGAGAGCACGAGGAGGAGCTGAGCTGCTGGGGCGCGCGGAGACGTCGACGCCATTGTCCGCGGTAGCTAGCGAGAGCGAGTGTGTCGGTGTCGGCTGTGGGTTCCTGCTCGGGGGATGGGTTTTATAAGCATAATAATCCAACTGAGTAATGGTAGCTGTTTTCTTTGTAAGTTGGTTTTTGGTTCCTCCTCATAAATTTTAATCGTTATCCCATCAGATATCTAAACACAGACATGGAGTATTAAATATAGACTAATTACAAAGCTAATTGCATAACTTGCGACTAATTTGCGAGATGAATCTTCTAAGCCTAATTAGTCTATGATTTAACAATATGGTGCTACAGTAACATATGCTAATGATGGATTAATTAGGTTTAAAAAATTCGTCTCTCGGAGTACCGACGGATTATGTAATTTATTTTTTTATTAGTATCCGAACATCCTATGTGATACCTTTATTTAATACCTCCTAAATTTTAGTCATCGGATCAAACAATCCCTAAGCAACAGTTTGGGCATGTGTGGTGTCACTGAACAGGTAGGGTAGTGAGGACAGGAAACGGGGGTCTAGGAAACGGGGGTTTAGTCGTACAAGAAAGAGGCTTTGGAGGCTTCCTCTCTCTGCACCGGTATTCGTTACAGGTGCTTTTCAGTGTAGCCGTCGGTTGCTTGTTTTGCTTCCGCACAGATCAACTTTAAAGCAGGGGGGCGGTAAGCAAAACATAAGTGACGTTGGTTTTGTAAGGGAACTTAAGTGACATTATTAAGGGAAACCTAAGCAGCAGTTGTTAGTTTGATCTCCATCAATTAACCCAACGATTAATTAGACCCTTAGATCAGCGTCCCAATTGGGAACGCCCAACTGCTCCATGGTTGGTGAGCCCCGTCGCACAGCACTATAAAGGGAGGTGGGGGCCGGGGCATAATCTATGAGGTTGACCTGAGCCACCGTAACCCGCCTATAGAGAAACTCTAACCCGATCTAAAGGAAGCGGTGCTGCCAGCGACGGAAAGGGCCACCACCACCTCTGCACTGCCGCCGGACGACACCACCGACATGGACGGCTCATCCTTTTTCCAAAGCCGACGGTCAGCCACTCCTACATCTCCCTCTCTCACTGTTTCCCTCTCTATATCAAGTTATAGGTCGAATTGAACTAAAAAGTACCGGATTCACCCTATAATCTATACCTAGATGATCCTAAGAAACCATCAGCGGTCACAAAAAGATCGTCCAGCCACCCAAAGGTGCTTTCCAGAGTCCAGATACACTTGAACTTACATTATTTTTCTCTCACAATATTTTAATATAAGTATCAGCGTAAGCCAAATTTCAGCATCTGCCAACGGTCCGGCTCTACCGGTGAACAGTTCAGTCCAGAACCCGGATCGGCCGTTCCCCGGCCTCCGCTTTCGCCGATATCTTCCTTACTCCGGATTCGAATATTGGAGCCCGATACCTCTTGTGAGCTTGTGGCATGCATGTGCTGCGCGCCCGCCCCATACACGAGGCGCTGCTCTTTCTGATTATTCTCATGTTCTCTCGTAGTAGTATCATCTGTCTGTGCCTCTGTGGGCTGTGTGGCCCGGCCGCCTGGCTGTGTGCGGTGTGCCGGTGCCGCCATGCCGCGCCGTCGATCCTTCGGCGGGATGCAACCGGTAGGAGCGCGCCCCCTAGCTTTATCGGGTCAGGCCCATGCTTGCGCGAAGCAGAGGCAGAGGTGTGTCGTGCCCCCGCCCACCCACACGCCACAGGCCACTGCCCACAGCGCCTTGGATCATCGATGCAGCCTGCGTCGCTTGGATGCGTGCGCGGCGCGTCCAAACCGCGTGGCTGTGCGTGCGTGTGTAAGCAGCACGCGAGAGCGACCAAGCGAGCCTTTTGTGCTACTCCTAGATGCGGGGCCGCGGTGGGAGGACGGGTGATTCTCTGGCGGTGAAAAGACTGAAGAGTGGAGCTGCCTCTGGGCATTCGGTCAGACCAATCAGTTCTGTTATTTGCGCCCGCCCCCCTCCCTCGATTGATCCCGGTTAACTAGGCTCAGTCTTGCGATGCCGAACTAATAACGGCCTGCAGCTAGTAGCGGTTTATACAAAGGTCCGAAATGGCCAAACAGAACTTCAGAAGATGTAGATTTTTTAAGAATTTTATAACCTTTACATCGAGTAAATAATGCCTCGGTATAAAAGCATAATGCCTTAAAAAAAAGCAAAAGCATGCCACTTTAAGGACTGTCAATCTTAAGACTAGATCGCCCTTCATGTGTCTTAAAAAAAAACACTATGGCCGTCTACACCAATTTTTCTGACGTCACTGTAATCAAAACTTGTGAGGTAAGCTTCTGGAACCTAAGTGCGAAACCAACGGATAACCTAACGTAGCACCCACAAAGGAGAATATGTATGCTTTCTTTCAAATACCAAATCATTCCTACATAACCACAACGACCAACAAGTAGCTACTATCTGTTGAGCATTTGGTCAATTTACGACTTATATTAATCCATAAATACGACTTAAACAATAGTAACAGTACCACTAACCATACTGTAACACCACCACTATTGTAGATAGTATTTAACAGTGCAGCAACTAAGTACACTAAAAACGCTAACAGAATAGCATATGAACAATAGCGCACAGTGGGATTAGATTTATACCCTATGGTGGGACTGCCGGTACCCGCGGACAGTGAGCCACCATCTTCTCCGTCGTTGGTGTTGGTGCGGCCGCCAGTCCTCCTCGTGTCCACCATGTTGCAGAGGAGGTCGCGCCGGGAGACTCCTGCAGGTGCGGTGTCGAAGCAGTGGAACGAGACTCTCCCGTGCGGTGTTGAAGCAGTGGCACGGGAAGCTCCTGCAGGTGCGGTGTCGGAGCAGTAGAACGAGACTCTCCCGTCAGGAAGCAGAGCAGCAGTCGCACCGGGAAGGCCGACGCTCCCCAAAAACTTGATTCCCCGCCTACCCGTGCAGGTACGCTTGACGGGGGGAGTTTCGGAGGCCTGCTACCGAAGCTTCCTGTGCGCGCAGGGAACTTCGGTCGGAGATGCAGACGACCAGCTCAGCGCTCAGATGTTGCGGAGAGGAGGAAGAGGAAGAGTCGAGTCTCACACAGCCGGAACAGGGGCGCCCCCCCCCTCATTATAGCCGCGCAGTTCTTCATCTGTCCGTTAGGCCCTGTCGGGGGAATGAACCTGGACAGGGTGGTTGGGCGTTGGGAGTTGGCTGCGGCGGCTAGGGTTTCGGTTGGGCCAAGCGACAAAACCAGGCCACGGCCCGGCCCGGCCCGTCGCGTCGCGTCGCGTCGCGTCGCGTCGCGCGCGCGGGCGGGCGGGCGGCGCGGCTCGGCGGCGGCGCGCGCGTGTGGCCTCCCGGTTCTCCCTCTCAACTTGTCTATGTGAGAGTCCTAAGACTCACTATTTAAGATGATAACCTTTTTAGTGAATTTCACATATGGTACTAATCACTTTTCCACTTAACAATAATTGTGGGCCTTTGAAGTTTATTTGATTAATTAGAATAAATAATGGGCCTGGCCCAAATTAATCTAACAATCCCCACCAAACTTCAGAAGTCCACAGTTAATGTCTTCAGTTCTGAGCTTGTTTGATATACCAGTGTTTCGATGGAGACTGTTAAGTTGAACATCCATCTAGAAAAGGAGTTTACACTCATTTACAACTGACCAATGGACTATGCCTTGAATTGACAGTTTTGTGCAAAGTGAGGCTCACTCGATTCCTTTACTGATACTAGGCTGCCTGTAGCATCCTCTCTGGTTGGAGCATATAAGTCATACTCCTGGCCTATTCATGAGTATCTAGAGATCACCCAAATCTCACAGATTGTGACTAGCAATCGAACTCACATAGGTGTGTTCCTTTAAGATGCCCTGTAGGCCGACATCTTTGCTTCTCATTAAGCCACTCGGATCACATTGAGGTATTTACCAACCTGCCATACAGATAGGAAGAGAAGTGCATTACTCAAGAGATTGACCTTTATTAAAAAGGGTCTCTTCCCTCAGTCTACCCATAGCTTATTTCACCATCCTAATTCACGGGATCTCCGATCACATAGGACAGGTTGCCACCACGATAGAACTTCATGTGGGTCTCAGTCCCATCTCACTCGATGCACTATCTATCACATTACGCGATAGTCCCTTAGTAAATTGATCTGCCAGATTTTTAGACGTATGGACATAGTCCAAAGCTATTACTCTGGAGTTTTTCAATTTTCTGACAGATTTTAACCGCCGCTTTACATGCCTAGTGGTCTTCATGTTGTCCTTTGAACTGTTTATCTTGATAATTACTGTTTGGTTATCACAGTTCATAGAAATTGCGGGCACAGGTTTTTCAACCACCGGCAAATCCATAAGGAGCTCACGGAGCCATTCAGCCTCAATAGTAGCGGTATCAAGTGCTGCAAGTTCTGCTTCCATTGTTGACCTTGTTAAGATGGTCTGCTTGCAAGACTTCCAGGAAACAGCGCCACCTCCAAGTGTGAATGTATATCCACTTGTGGCTTTTAACTCATCAGCATCAGATATCCAATTTGCATCACAATAGCCCTCGAGTACCTTCGGGTACCCAGTATAGTGAATGCCAAAGCTCGACGTTCCCTTTAGATAGCGCAATATTCTTTCAAGAGCACGCCAGTGATCATTTCCCGAATTTGAAACAAACCGGCTTAATTTGCTCACAGCAAATGAGATGTCAGGCCTCGTTGCACTAGCCAAGTACATTAGCGAGCCAATGATTTGGGAGTATCTCAACTGATCCCTCATTATTCTTCGGTTCTTTCTCAGGATCACGCTTGGATCATAGGGAGTGGACACGGGCTTGCAGTCACTATAACCAAAGCGACTCAGTACCTTTTCCACATAGTGAGTTTGTACAAGTGTTACCCCACCATTTTCTCCCCTTAGTAGTTTGATGTTTAGTATCACATCAGCCACTCCCAAATCCTTCATGTCAAAGCTCTTTGACAGAAAGTCCTTGACTTCCTCAATCACATTGAGGCTTGTCCCAAAGATTAGTATGTCATCCACATACAAGCACAGGATTACTCCTTCTCCCACACCATAGCGGTAGTACACATATTTGTCGGCTTCATTCGCAATAAAGCCAGCAGATGTCATAGTTTTATCAAACTTTTCATGCCATTGCTTAGGTGCTTGTTTTAGGCCATACAAAGACTTCAATAATTTACACACCTTTCCTTCTTAACCTTCTACTACGAAGCCATCAGGCTGATCCATGTAGATCTCCTCATCTAGCTTCCCATTTAGGAAAGCTGTCTTAACATCCATCTGATGAACGAAAAGACCATGAGACGTAGCCAGGGCAAGCAGTACTCGGATTGTGGTCAATCGGGCCACTGGTGAATAAGTATCAAAGAAGTCCTCGCCTTCTTTCTGGGTATAACCCTTAGCCACAAGCCTTGCCTTGTACTTTTCAATCATACCATCAGGCCTAAGCTTTTTCTTGAACACCCATTTACATCCTACAGGCTTGCACCCGTAAGGACGATCAACAATCTCCCAAGTTCCATTGGTCATAATTGAATCCATCTCACTTCGCACTGCTTCCTTCCAGTAGTAAGCGTCGGGAGAGAAAAATGCCTCAGCAATGGTGCTTGGAGTGTCATCCACGAGGTATATAGTGAAATCATCACCAAAAGACTTTACAGTCCTCTGTCTCTTACTCTTTCGAGTAGCTCCACTATTATCCTCCTCAGGATTCTCAACACATGTTTGTTCAAGATGTTCTGTTGGCGCCACGGGGGAATCAACAGGTTTTTGACTAGATGTGCTAGGTTCATTTCCTCTCATAGGAAATTCATTCTCAAAGAATGTAGCATCTCTGGACTCAATTACTGCACCAACACGCATGTCAGGTACTCCAGAGCTTACAACTAGAAATCTATAGCCGATGCTGTGTAAAGCGTAACCGAGGAACACACAATCTACAGTTTTTGGTCCAAGTTTGCGCTTTTTGACGATTGGCACATTCACCTTGGCCAAGCATCCCCAAGTGCGTAGGTATGAGAGAGTCAACCTTTTCTTTTCCCATTCCTCGAATGGTATTACTTCTTTATTCTTTGTACGAACTCTATTCAGGACATGACATGCCGTCAATATAGCCTCACCCCACCATTCGTTGGAAAGTCCCGCAGTGTCTAACATGGCGTTAACCAAATCAGTTAGAGTGCGATTCTTTCGTTCGGCAATCCCATTGGATTGGGGGGAGTATGGAGGCGTCCTCTCATGAATAATTCCATGTTCCTTGCAGAATGAATCAAACTCATGTGAAAAGTATTCTCCCCCACGATCAGACCTCAACCGTTTGATTTTTCTTTCCAATTGGTTCTCTACTTCAGCTTTATAGATTTTAAAATAATGCATTGCTTCATCCTTTGTTTTTAGCAAGTACACATAGCAAAATCTAGTGCTATCATCAATAAGAGTCATGAAATATTTCTTTCCTCCTTTGGTCAACACACCATTCATCTCGCACAGATCAGAATGAATAAGATCTAGCGGTGCCAAATTTCTCGCCTCTTTCACAGCCTTGTGAGGCTTGCGAGGTTGCTTCGCTTGAACACAAGCATGGCACTTAGACCCTTTGACCAGATCGATTTTAGGGATTAATTTTAAACTAGCTAAGCGCGTCATACAACCAACATTGATGTGACAGAGTCGGGAATGCCAAACATTAGACTCATCATCATTTCTCACATGGTTCACAATTTTATCACAAGAATCCATCAAAGAGAAGCGGAACAAGCCTCCGCTTTCATAGCCTTTTCCAACAAAGGTTCCATACTTGGATACAACACATTTATTGGACTCAAATACAAGTATAAAGCCATCTCTACATAGTAGAGATCCACTAACGAGATTCTTCTTGATGGAGGGGACATGCTGCACGTTCTTTAGCTGCACGATCTTTCCCGAAGTAAACTTCAGATTGATCGTACCAACACCAAGTACAGCAGCAAGCGTACCGTTTCCCATCAGCAAGGAGCAACCTCTTTGTTCCTGATAAGAAGAAAACAAAGAAACATCAGAACAAACATGAATGTTAGCACCCGTGTCAACCCACCACTCAGGCGAGAGATAAACTGAAAAAACTGTAGGTAGATGATTACCGTACCCAGATCCTCCAGATTCGCTAACAACCATGTTTGCGGACTTCTTCTGCTTGTCCTTGCGGTCAGGGCACTCTTTTGCCCAATGGTCAGATGCACCGCAGACAAAGCAAAGGCCCTTTTCTTTTTCCTTGCCCTTCTTCTTAAAAGTTGCAGCTTTAGGCTTGACTGCAGGCTTGTTTTTCTTCTTCCTCTGTGCGGCATGAAAGTTCTTCTTTTGCACCAGATTGGCGCTAGAACTTTCCTCATGCGCTTTCTTGCCATGAGTGTCCTTTGCCCTAGCATTCTCCTCCACACCAAGAGTAGCAATGAGATCAGTCACACTGAACACTTGCCTCCTGTGCTTTAGAGTAGTGGCAAAGCTCGACCAAGTAGGTGGCAGCTTAGCGATGTTACCGCCGGCCACAAACTTGTCAGGCAACTCACACTCATTGTTCTGGAGTTCCTTTGCCAGCATCTGTATCTCATGAGCCTGCTCTACTACAGATCGGTCATCGACCATCTTGTAGTCATAGAACTTCTCCATGATGTACAACTCAGTGCTAGCATCGGCAACATCGAACTTGGCCTCAAGTGCATCCTACATGTCCTTGCCAGTGTCCATATCCATGTACACTTGCACTATGGTTTCAGCTAATATGCTGATGAGACCCCCCTTGAACAAGTTATCTGCCTCATTGAACTTAATCTCCTCCTCGTGAGAGAAAGGAGGTTCAATGCGCTTTCCCTTGATCACGTGCTCACAACGCATACTAGTGAACCACAGCTTGGAGCGAACACGCCACACTGTATAGTTGGATCCATCATCTTTCAAAGGTGGTGGTTTTAGTGACGCAGCAAAACTAGCAGCCGAAAATGACCTATCAAGTTTTTGGATTGTTGAGCATTTGATCAATTTACGACTTATATTAATCCATAAATAGGACTTAAACAATAGTAACAGTACCACTAACCATACTGTAACACCACCACTACTGCAGATAGTATTTAACAGTGCAGCAACCAAGTACGCTAAAAACGCTAACAGAATAGCATATGAACAATAGCGCACAGTGGGATTAGATTTATACCCTAGGGTGGGACTGCCGGTACCCGCGGACAGTGAGCCACCATCTTCTCCGTCGTTGGTGTTGGTGCGGCCACCAGTCCTCCTCGTGTCCACCATGTTGCAGAGGAGGTCGCGCCGGGAGACTCCTGTAGCCCGTGCAGGTACGCTTCACGCAGGGAACTCCGATCGGAGATGCAGACGAATAGCTCAGCGCTCAGATGTTGCGGAGAGGAGGAAGAGGAAGAGTCGGGTCTCGCAGAGCCGGAACAGGGGCGCCCCCCTCATTATAGTCGCGCAGTGCTCCATCTGTCCGTTAGGCCCTGTCGGGGGAATGAACCTGGACAGGGTGGTTGGGCGTTGGGAGTTGGCTGCGGCGGCTAGGGTTTCGGGCCCATGGCCCACGCCCACGGTCCGGCCCGTCGCGCGCGCGGGCGGGCGGCTCGGCTCGGCGGCGGCGGCGCGCGCGTGTGGCCTCCCGGTTCTCCCTCTCAACTTGTCTATGTGAGAGTCCTAAGACTCACTATTTAAGATGATAACCTTTTTAGTGAATTTCCCATATGGTACTAATCACTTTTCCACTTAACAATAATTGTGGGCCTTTAAAGTTTATTTGATTAATTAGAATAAATAATGGGCCTGGCCCAAATTAATCTAACACTATCCAGCTGAACTAAAGGTTTTAAATACCTTCCAAACCCTCGAAGCCAACGTCAGAACATTTGAGAAATATGTATGTAGCCCCAAACCACAGTAAAACGACATTCAAACAAGACGTGCTTAATTGTATTGTGCCAAAAACAACACTCTTTACTGCCTTTCCAATTGCGTTAGGCTAAATTGTCTTTTGTTAAAATCACTCCTCTAGGAAGATACCAAAAAAAACTATCTTTAGTGGAGCCTTTAGTTTTCAAATGATTTTCATCCTGTTTTTCAGCACTACTTCAGCAGAGCAGCAGCATTAGCCAAATTTCAGCGAAACAAACACGGCATTTGTTTAAGTTGAGAACATCTAGGTGAATCAAAGCCGAATAATGTGATCTAACTGAGAATTGGCCATTGGGTCTAAAGAACAGTGAAACAAATCATGCCATTGTGTAAGCATGACATTGCGAGGAAGTTCATTTCATGCTACTAATTTGTGTCTAATTTATGTCCAATCAAGTCACGTCATGTGATGAACTAAAAACCTCGGCTACAGTACCATGCTTGTGTATTGTTCCTACAAAGTTGAGTTTTTCAACCATTTATCCTCATAGAATCTCACTTAGGCTTAGATCATACACTGAACCGGCGGTGGACAGTGAACCACCGCCCACTTTCACAAATGACGATGAAACCAGCTCTCATAAAGTTTGTGGAGTAGCGAAGGATCCAAAATAGAGAAAATCTTGTTTCACTTTTATAAGACTAGCCTAAAAATCTACAGTTTGGTATGAGATAAAACAATTACCTTGCTTCCTCTGTGTTTGCAATTGAGGTTGAGAAATCAACACCATTCGAATGAGACGCCAGTTAGCACTTGACAAGAATGACGTGAAGTAGGATTTTTTTTAACACTTTTTTGAAACTATTTTCAAATATGACACTGTTTATTTTTTTTTTCAAACCTAACACTTTTGGCCGCGCCTATTCGCATGGCGCGGCGAAATCACGTTGACGCGCCATGCATGGGGGCGTGGTAGGAGCGATGACGTGGCAGCGACTAGGACCGTTGAACGCTAACGTGGCCAGGGTTGCCGCGCTATGGATCTGGGCGTGGCACTGACGCGCCATGGAGAATGGTGTGGCAATGGTGATTTCACATCAATTTTGTTGGTGTTTCGAGTAAACAACGAGTAAATTTATGTTATTGTGCGTCTGATCCGGATGGTGTACTAAATGGACACAAGGTTTATACTGGTTCGGGCAGAATGTCCCTACGTCCAGTTCGTGGCTGCTGCTCGTGTTATTAGCACTAAAAAAATCGTAGTAGGGGTTACAAACGTGCGAGAGAGGGAAAATGTCCCAAGTCTCTGATGGAATGTCGAATGGGTGTTGAGAGCTTAGTTGCTGCTCAGCTATGTGTGATGTGATGTGTGGTGTGTTGAATCGATCCGTTTAGTGGGGTGTCCTGTCTTCCCTTTTATAGACCAAGGAAAAACAGGGATTACAGATGGGAGAAAGAAGAAAAACCTGAGGCAAAGGAGGTCACTCAAAGATGTCGGGTCTTCCTTTTCCTCTGAGCGAGCCCCGCTGACACGACAAACGGTGCTAAGGGTAGCTCCATGCTGGGTGCATGTCCGCTGATCCTGATAGGGCCGCGCTGGGCGTCTGTCCGCTGATGATGCCATGTTCTGGCTTTGTCAGAAAGTGGTCACGTCCCATCCCACTCCGGCGGTCGGCGCGATGGACCAGGGCTCTGATCCGCGACCCTACGGGGAGCAGACGGCGCAGTGACCGCACGTCCATCACTATAGATGATGCGAGTTTCCTCTTGGACCGTAGTGGTTGTCGTATGCTTCCGTCAGGATCCGTGTCCGAGGGCAAATGGCGCCCACAACACTGTAAGACAAATGTCGACGTCTACAACACTGTTCGGGCTCTCACATGCCTAGAAGGGCTTAACGTGCCCGTCTTGTCATATCTTGACGGTACCTTCTTGTAGACGTGCAGGGTATGGTCCTCGGTGTTGCGGTTCACTTGAGTGCCCTTCCTTATCTGCGCGCGTAGTATGAAGGAGCAGCGCGCAGACCTCGGGCGAGGCGGAGCCAGCCCCCGGACGTCGGGCGAGGCGGAGTCTGCTCTCAGACGTCGGGCGAGGCGGAGCCAGCCCTCGGGGGTCGGGCGAGACGAAGTCTACCCTCAGACGTCGGGCGAGGCGGAATCTGCCCTCGGGGGTCGGACGAGACGGAGTCTGCCCTCAGACGTCGGGCGAGGCGGAGCCAGCCCTCGGGAGTCAGCTTGAGACGGGGCCCATGGTCTCGGTGGACGGACGAGGAGTGACCCGATAAACGGTGTAGTCGCGCTTTTGATCACACAGATAAATCAATAACTCCTTCTATTCGGTTACCCTAATATTGGTCCGGATAATTTTGTACCGCACACCCGCACAGCTCTCGCTCGGCGGGCCGCGCGCTGCATGCATGCATGATGCACGACGCACACGCATGAAGCCTGCGCGGGCGCGCAGCTCACGCCAGCCGGATCCGCGCGCGCGTTAGGCCGTTATTAGCTTTACTGATTTCCTTTTTGCTCTACTCTGAGGAGGGGAAAAAAAGGTAAGTAGTCATAGCGTGTACGTTACGGCCGTCTTTTCAAATGAGCGGCGGCTAGCTAGCTACGGTGTCCATGTACAGTTGCACACCAATCCATATCCATCGCGTCGGTTCCAACTGTTCTCCTGAAGTTTCACTCACTCGATTGACTCTTTACTGATCTGTGATATGAGTATGCTTTTAAAAAAACTGCTACGAAAGGGGGGTGTTACCATTATTGCCAGTTTTGTTCGCTGAGCTTTTGGGTCAACGAGGAAGTTTTTGGATGAACCCATGAATTGTTTGATGAAAGGACATGTTCGTATGATCAGCTAGGACTAGCTTAGCCCATTTATAACTAGCGATTTGGCTAACAACCCATTGAAGTTTTGGCTAAAAAGTTAGCCTACATATTAGCCCTTCTGTATTGATAGGTTAGAACTAATTTTAGCCAGCGAACAATTAGCCCTTGGTATTCAGGCATACCACTATCTAGTTATTTTTGTTCGATTGAGGTGATTAGATTTAATTAGTTTTTTAGTTATCAAATGTACGGTGATTAAATTAGCTGTTTGCTCGAAACTGTAATTAGGAGAATTTCAAGCTAAGCACTTGGAAAATACTAGTCACAACCAGACAAAGTGAAAAATAGCTAGTAATCCAAAATCTTTGAATGTTGTGAACCATGCTTCAATTATATATTACTACTGCACGCTCCTTCCGTAAAAAAAATGTAATTCTCGAGGAGTCAAATAGTTTAAACTTTGACTAAATTTATATAAAAAAGGTATTAGCATTCATGATACAAAATAAGTACCATTGGAATAGTTATAGAATATATTTTCATAATAAATGTATTTGAACACATAAATGCTAAGTAATATTTGCTATAAATTTGATCAAACTTGAGTCAGTTTGGCTGATATGGATCCTATAATTACATTTTTTTTCGGACGGATGGAGTACTATTTATAACCAGTGGTCCAAATTGCGTTTTACCATATATAGGTAACTCGTTCAAAACCACAAACATATATACAATCCAAGAGTTTATTCCTTTTTTAAGATAAAGACGACAGAGTTTATTCCTAAAGTGGTGAAATGGTTCTTCATCAAATTAAACAACATTCGATCATTGTATAGCTGGTGGCTAGCAATTAGCAACCACGTTGACGCTTAGTTTTGCAGCTTTAACCCAGCTAGCTGCCGCTTGCTCCACATCCATGTGTGCTTCATAGCTTCATACTAGCTAGCAGCCGCATCAGCTTGCTATTGTTGTTGAAGGTCCATCGTCTCCTCTCCACAGCAATGGTTGCAGTTTGCATACGATCCGCTCACCCTTTGCCTTTTGGCCTTTTCCCACCGAAGCGGCGCTGCGAGCTAGGCTCACACCACATTTCGCACTTACAGCTAGCATGCAGTCCTTGTCGTCTGACATGCCTTTTCCACTGCGGCTCCAAGCAACGCCCTCTTCTCTGCAGCGTTCACCATTACCGCGCAATTCTCCACGGCACGTCAGTGCAGCGCCTGATCCGCGGCGTGGCAACCCCGGCCACGTCAGCATTCAGCATTCCTGGTCGCTGCTATGACCCCGTTCGCTGATCTGAAACTTGACTGAAACTGGCTGAAAACACTGTTCCGACTGAACTGGTGTAAGAGAAAAACACTGTTCCAGCTGAAAAAAGAAGTCGAACAAACCGAATATGAGCGAACAGGGCCTATGTCATCACTCCTACCGCGCCCCATGCATGACACGTCAACGTGATTTCACCGCGCCATGCGAATAAACGCGGCCAAAAGTGCTAGTTTTTTTTTAAAAAAAAACAATGTCATATTTGAAAATAGTTTCAAAAAAGTGTTAAAAATCAAGTAGTGGGATAAACAGTAACATGCCTCGCAATGGATAAATGTATGAAATGCAAAGGATTTGTTCTAGTCGTTTGTTCTTTGCTAACACAGCAACATTGTACAAAACTCGTTTATTTTCCAAAAAAAAGGGGAACACTCGTGTTGTTTTCTTCGTCCCCGCTTGGGGCCTTTGGCCTAATTTTATGTACAGATAAGCCAGCTATACTCCAGTAACCGTTATATTTACACGCAAAAACTACAGCAGCCGTGGCGTCCGTACGTTTGTTCAGTCATCTGTTCATACATTCTCACTGGAGATGAGCACGAAAGCTCCAAGACCTTGGAATTTGCAAAGGTAACCTGCACAAAAGAGGAAAAAAGTATGGGGCTGGATATCATGAGTATGTGAAATGACCCAAATGTTATTTGAATTCAGTATGAAACCTACAACTTCATATAAACTTCAAGTTATAGTTCACTTTAGCTTTTTCCTAAGTCAAACTTCTTTTTAACTTTCATCAAGTTCATAGAAAATTGCACAAAATCTATCACATCAAATTTGTTTGGTTAAATTCTCCACACAATATATTTTAAAAGTGCATTTTTTACTTAAACTTGTAGATGATAATGTATTTTTTTTAAACTTGGTCCAAGTTAGAGATTTTGACTAAGGACAAAGCCCAAGTGAAATATAATTTTTTTTTTTTTTTTGACAACGAAGTGAAATATAATTTGAAACGGAAGGAGTACAAAACTGCATCCGTGGGTGCAAAATTAATGCAGACAGCAATCACCAAAATACATGCAGCGATATATATGGGGAGCGGCAGTTTAGAGCCTACCATTTAATGGATGGCAACCAGATAACGAGATTCCTGGCACGACACCTCAGTGCATACTGAAGATTTCAAAGCAGGTTCTGCACTACCGCAAATTATACTGCAGGTCCTCGTCACAGTCCAGCACTCCAGCTACACAAAGATGTTACTTTGGCATAGCAGTAGTCTCATTCCAAACCTTATTTAGCAGACACACTTGCCTTTTCCTTTTCCTTTTCCAGTTTCTTTTTCTCAGCCTCCGCATTTCGAGCATTTTCATCACGTGATTTTTTGAACATATTCACAAAAATAACCAAAATTGATGTCACTGTAAATAAAAGAGCAATAATTGGTCAGGTAAACATAAGAACTACATACAGCTGTGCAACAAAATTGATTCGTGTCAATCATACAAAGTATGATGGTTCAGTTCGCAGGGAAACTGAAGGAGCTCAGGCAGTCAGATCAACTTAAGTAGCTAACCAGTCGCCGATATTAGCAACTTCAATAAAAAGTTACAGTTTGGATAAAAGAAGATAATCAGTAGAAAAGTACTCAAGGGGCTAAAGAATAAAAAAGTTGCAGTTTTGATAAAAGAAGCAGAATTATGTTTGACATAATGTAATGCGCAAACTGAAGCCTATGGTGTCCTAGTGGGGTAATCAAGATTAGGTTACTCAAAGGTCATTTTTTGCTTAAATATCCTGTTCAAAGAAAATTTGATTGGTATTGACTTCCATCACTGCATGTTCAGATGGGATTAGCATGAATAATGTAAATGTGTCTAACTAAGAAACCAATGAGCCAACGTCTAGTAAAACGTTTAAACACAACAAACGCTAAAATATACCTTGCTCGAACGGGCAGCGTGCAGGATCCTCACCAAAATACTGAGCTAGCGAATCAGCATTTCTTCCCTGCAAGACTAAAATATCAGAATCTATAACAAGAACAGGAAAACAGGGTAAATACTTTTTATGGCAGTGACTCACCACTTCAGCATACAAGGAAATGAGGGACCTAACCTCAGCTTCTGCTGCATCAAGAAAGCTTTTCAATGCCTGTACAACCAATCTTAGTTCAGTCAGTAAAGAAGTCATCATTATTGTACACCTACTAGGCTACTACACATGTAAATTTACTTGAGGTGCGCATAGGCACTTGTCACAACTCACAAGTATGTTGAACATTTACATTTACAGCAACTTTACTGCTATAAATATAAAACTACAAATCAGGAAAAACACACACACGCACACAAACTGCTCATATTTCAGCACTGGTGGAGAGGCCCACTACAGTTAAAGCCTCTGAGGTGGCAGGGTAAGAACAGGAAGAAAAAATACAATAGTGAGTGCAAGATCTGGGGACATGAACCTGCATTTCTGCCTAATAGATTAACCCTAAACCATCTTGAAGTGATGTATTGACGTAAACTGATTTAAGTTCAGTCATCCAGCAACTCCTAAAAGAAGAGACAAACCCTACCATACCTTACGAAAGCCAACTGAAATTGCACCATCACTTTCCGAAGCAGCTAGCTCCTGCTCCACCTTCTCAAGACCTTTGTTTATTGCTTGCATTTCTTCCGCAAGCAATTTCAGTTGGATCTGTGGGGATTAACAAATTCAATTTTTTCGTAACATACTTGATGAGTAGAAAGCTTACTATTCACCCAGAAGTGCAATCGATAAGTTGATTGAAATACCTTGGAAGCTGCTTCCAAATAAATTAGGTCTTTGTCAAAATCAAGAAGTTCAGGCATTTTCTCAGCAAGAAGCTAGCATGTATAGAAATGGAAAGAAGTTAGCTAAATTATGAATGAAAAAAATGACAGACTAACAGCCACAAAGCAGATGAATAAATCTGGCATGTAAAGAGCAAAGTGGAGTTGCCATGAAACTGAGTTAAAAGTAGGTACTATTCATTGATTGGCAGTATACGATGTGGAACATTAGCATGCCAGGCCACTTTTACAAGCATGTGTGGTTTTTATGATGTAAAACAAAAGTAGCACAGTGGCCAGTTGCCCACCTATATAGCACGTGTTTGGATAACTAGAACAAGACTAGTACCTGGACACAGTTTACTGGGAAGCACCCATATTTCTGACTAAAACCATACTTTGTAGTTAACCAGGTAAAGTTAGTCAGGACCAGATAACTCGTTTGAAAGCAGGGAAAATCAATCTAGCTCACCGACAACTCGTTTGAAAGCCGGAAAAGCAGTCTAGCTCACAATATCTTAACGATAACTCGACATAAACCCGCCCAGCAAGCTTTAGCCAAAACTTTGGTCAGATTTTCAGACATTTGCCATTGACTTTCTGAAACCTTTGAAGTACACAAGCGACCCTTGACCACCACCTCCCCAGGGACTGTAACTTGCATGGGAGATATTCTCAAAAGAAAATAGTTCAAGGTCAACAAATACATGTCTGAATCTGGTTGGACTGCTACAACTGTAAACTTAAAGCAAGCTTTGTATAGGCACACATTTAATACAAGCTGATATGGTAAGATCTTAGTGTCTAACTGTTACAAAGCGAATCCATTGACCGCTTAAGGCAATTGACATATCAAGGACATATGGTGACAATTGACCTTTGGGGTATTTGGAAAATCCTAGCATTGTTGTCTGTTGTATCAGTTTTTGTCAATTCTAGAGATAAACAGTTACTAATCTATATTTTTTTTAAAAAAAACACCGAGCTACCATGTACCAAATAGATACTAAACACATGTAGCATGAGTCCATGACTACAACAAAATCATTTATACCCCCACCGTTTGTTTTTAGTAAGAGTATTAGAATTTGAAAAGAACTCTTTAGAGGTAATATTTTCACCACTAATCTCTTTACAATATAGCACCAAGTGCTACAATCGATGTCATCTTAAGAGATATTTGATACATTAATCCATGCATATAACTTTTGTGCACTAAGTATGCATATAATTTGACTAATCGTTGGTCCAAATTATGAATAGAGTATAATACATATGCTGGGAATCAACAAAAAAGAAAGCCTTTTAGCGCCAAGCAAGTTGCAGTAGGCCAGAGTTAAAACCCAACATGAGTCACCAAAGGGAAAAGAAAGAGAATGGAAATAAATACATAGCCACATGGGGCATCAATAATAGTGATATAATCAGGGGATCTAAGCCTTCTCATGGATAATGATTAATGAAGCTTATTAAATATAAACGAGTCATAAGTGTGATTCAGAATTAGCACCACATCAGCATGTAGAAGGGCTAGTGCCCACTGGAGTACAATCTTGTGTGCTCTGCCATATTAGACAAGAGAGGCTAGGGGCACACTAATGTAGTAATGTTCATATCTAACAAAAGTTGATCATGAAGTATGTAACATGTGTTCAGTAGTAAAGACCTGTAAGGTGATTAACTGATTAAGCATGTGGCAACAGTACATTTATAACAAATCTCAGTGACAAGTGAATACCTTGCATAAATAATGCATCAGCGTCATCTTATTATTTCTAGCTCGAGTATCCGACAGTTTAAGAAGGCTGTCTAATCTGAAGCCAACAGCAGATCCTGTTCAATCAATCCACAGACAAGGGCATCACGGAAAGTTCTCAGAGAAAAGGAATTGCATATGACTTCTCTGCAGTTATTTGATAGGAACTTGCTTCTATGCTTCACCCGTTTAATGTGAGTCGCACAAATCTTGAAGCACTCCAAGGGGTGAATCATTCAAATTCACTTTTGACTTTGTGCTTTAGGTTGGTGGAACTCCCAGGGGGTGAAGCATAGAAGCACCTTCCTAAAATACCTCGTGCTGTCCCTTGATTTAGTGCATTCCCCAGTGTGAGAATGGTCTGCATTATCTGTCGTAACTTCAGAGACTCTTTGACCTGCATAAATCGAAGCCATTAAGCCAGCACATGGGTATAACATATCTCAATATTGTAACAGAGTATCACCATACCTCCTTTGTTGCATCGTTTATGGTGGTTAGGTTAGTTCTTAGCTCATCTACCTGCGAAAAGGTCAATTATTACAATCACATACAGACATACTACAAAATTATGGAGGAGACACATATTTCAGGCAAGTTGGCTGGGGGTTCACCAAACCTGTGTTGAGAAAGTAATTCTGAAAGCAAAAACTCTTAGCTTGGCCTCTACACGTGGAACTTTCATCAGCTCCAGGAAGAACTACATTGTAGTTTAAAGCTTCCATCAACACATAAAGGAGATCCTTTCCCCCAAAAAAAAAAAGGAGGCACTGTGTGAAACAAAACACAATTCACCTGTTCGCATTTCCCAAGCATTTCTTTGTTGCCATTATAACCCTGAAATGTGAGACAAGGAAAGGACACACATTTATGATAAAAAAAACATGTCAAATTCTGATTAGGAAAGCAAGTCAAATCATAAGGTGAGTACAGAAAACATGTGAAAAGAATTACCTTCAACATCTCGATCTCTTCCTTTGTAGGGCAAAACTTAATGAGATTCTCCACTTGGTCATTATCAAGAACAGAAGTGTCCAGAGCCAAAATTGCATTCTGCCAGACACAATCATAAAACAAAATTATGTGGGAGTACAAAATAAGAACCAGACTGGCAGGGATTTATTGGAAGTGCCAACATAAAACAATGTGCAATGTCGTAAGTATGAAAAATTACCTAAGAAACAAAAGCATGCATCTAAAAATCATACAGTTCAGCAATGGCTTTAACAAATAATGATCACATATGCCAGTGTTAGCAAAGACTGGCAGGGATTTATTGGAAGTGCCAACATAAAACAATGTGCAATGTCATAAGTATGACAAATTACCTAAGAAACAAAAGCATGCATCTAAAAATCATACAGTTCAGCAATGGCTTTAACAAATAATGATCACATATGCCAGTATTAGCAAAGACTGGCGGGGATTTATTGGAAGTGCCAACATAAAACAATGTGCAATGTCAAAAGTGTGACAAATTACCTAAGAAACAAAACATGCATCTAGAAATCATACAGCTCAGCAATGGCTTTAACAACTAATGATCACATATGCCAGTATTAGCAAAGAGAAACAAAAAACATTCAAGTTGATACTTTTACCATGCACCAATAAAGAATGGTCTGATCTATGAAATTATGATATAATGTAGGGAGTGTAGTGCCAATGTTGCTATGATTTTTTATATACTACAAAATCAATTGATTATGATACATTTTAGGGTTAACATGGCAGGTACACTGAATAACAGCAGTCACTAAGAGTCATCAACGTATCACAAACTGAAACTGGAGTATTGCCCACTTTTATTACTAGTAGAGACAGGTTGGACCAGGAAGTGAACTCACAATCATATCAGGTAGAGGCATTTTAATTTTCGTAAGCATTATCTCACAATTATTTGCTCGTCGCATGTCAACCTGAAATGATACTCACAAACAATTAGACTGTTCTCTATTGAACAGTGGAATATTTATTCAACATACTAATACAACAATAACAGCAACAACAACATAGCCTTTCAATCCCAAGCAAGTTGGGGTAGGCTTAAGGCTGGATAACGAGCCGGCTCGGCTCGTTTCGGCTCGGCTCGTTCTGGCTCGTTAAAATAACGAGCTAGCTCAGCTCGGCTCATTATCCTAACGAGCCAGAAAGCCAGCTCGGCTCGGCTCGTTAAAAGCTCGAGCTGGCTCGTTAAGCTCGCGAGCCAAGTATAAAAAAATACACAAAATATAATATTTGCATTTATCTAAAGTTTGAGAATAATAATAATACAAAAGAAATGCATCTAACAACCTTAAATCGAATAAAAAAATTAATATGTGCTAATATATATACAAATATAATAAAATACTATAGTATTCATGCATCTAACAACTTTAAATGATACTTTTTTTCTTGGAAGCTTGGCTCGTTTAGCTCGCGAGCGGCTCGCAAGCTGGCTCGAGTTGGCTCGTTATAGCTAACGAGCTAAAATCTTGGCTCCGCTCGGCTCGTTATCATAACGAGCCGAGCCGAGCCGAGTCGAGCCAGCCACGAGCCGAGCGAGCTAACGAGCTTCGAGTTTTTCGTCCAGCCTTAGGTAGGCTAGAGTTGAAACCCACCAAGAGCCCCAAGTCACAGTTCAGACACTTCAATAGCTGCTTTCCAAGTACTCCTATTCAAACATAGATCTCTAGATATATCCCAAGCTTTCAAATATCTTTTTATTGCCTCCCCCATGTCAATTTCGGTCTTCCTCTGCCTCTCATATTATTAGCTTGGCTTAGGACTCCACAATGCACTGGTGCCTCTGGAGGTCTCCTTTGAACATGGTCAAACCACCTCAACCGATGTTGGACAAGCTTTTCTTCAATTGGTGCTACCTCTAGGCGATCACGTATATCATTGTTCCGAACTCGGTCCATTCTTGTGTGACCGCAAATCCATCGCAACATACGCATTTCTGCAACACTCAGTTGTTGAACATGTCAAATCTTTGTAGGCCAACATTCTGCTCCATACAACATAGCCGGTCTAATCGCCGTTCTATAGAACTTGCCTTTTAGCTTTTGTGATACCCTCTTGTCACAGAGAATGCTAGAAGCTTGTCGCCACTTGATCCACCCTGCTTTGATTCTATGGCTAACGTCCACATCAATATCTCCATCCCTTTGTAGCATCGATCCCAGATACCGAAAGGTATCCTTCTTCGGCACTACTTGACCTTCCAAACTCACATCTCCCTCCTCATGTACAACTCCACCAAAGTCGCATCTCATGTATTCGGTTTTAGTTCTGCTCAATCTAAAGCCTTTAGACTCGTCTGCCGCCATAACTCTGGTTTCCTATTTACTCCCGCCTGGCTTTCGTCCACTAACACTACATCATCAGCGAACAACATACACCAAGGGATATCCCCTTGTATGTTCCTGGTAACCTTATCTATTACCAAGGCAAAGAGATACGGGCGTAAGGCTGACCCTTGATGAAGTCCAATTTTAACCGGGGGCCTGGTGCAAGCGGTAAAGTCTTACCGCTTGTGTCCGGAAGGTCCCGGGTTCGAGTCGCGGTCTCCTCGCATTGCATAGGCGAGGGTAAGGCTTGCCACTGACACCCTTCCCCAGACCCCGCACAGAGCGCTGCACTGGGTATGCCCTTTAAGCAATCTGTGTTACCATCGTTTGTTCGAACACTAGTCACAACATTGTTGTACATGTCCTTGATGAGGGTCACGTACTTTGATGGGACTTTATGTTTGTCCAAAGACCACCACATAACATTTCTTGGTATCTTGTCATTTATTCAACATACTAAAATGGAAGGAAAATCACAAGTAATTGAAATCATCACATATATTCCATCCAGTCACAAAGGTGACACTTTGGAGACCATGAAATCAATTAGTTCTAAATTGACCTATAATTTGGAGACCATGAAATCAGACAACAAACAATTTGAGATTGGATGTGTTTATAATGTCATAAATGGTCACAGTTGTGTTTGTGGGGCCATGCCATGTTCAAAATGAATGCTGGGAAAATACAAGGAAGCTAAATATGAAACCAGCACTCCCTTTAATCACAAAAGATTCAACATTTTGAGATGTATGAAGTCACATAATTGAATTTGGCCATCCATATCTTTACTAGTGTTCAGGGCAGGAGTTTTACAAGCATATGTGTACATTTGGCTCAAAAAGTATTTTTGTAATATCAGTTGTCAGATTTCATAAATATACTATAATGGAAATTAATGAATAATGATAAAGCTGCATTAGGTGAATGTGTTGATGTTCTTTTTTTTTGTGGCCGGAGGAAATACAAAGTAATAAGATGCCAAGGAAAAAGGAATAACCACATAAAAGAGAGCAACAATGGCAGCAGGTTTGCACCGTATGTGCAACACTAATGAACCATCCTGTATTTCCATACCAGTGTTGTTAATGGAACTAATAAACCTCACATGGGCTAGTTTAATTCAGCTAATGCAAACATAGAAAAAGTATAAATTGATTCATAGAAGAAAGAGTGGTCTTCATATGGCATGCAGTAGTTTTGTCAAGAATAATAAGACAGTCTGAGTTTCAAAGTTACGACATAACAAATAATAAAGGAAAAGGTTATGTTAGACAACCGCATATGTGCACTTGGGCTATAGGCCCGTTATGGTTATTATTATAGATTCATTGCTATTGTATTAGGCCAGGAGATCCGACAGTGATCTTACTTCTATAAACCAACCCAGGGTCCTCCTTGCCTATATATGTACCCCTGCCTATTGGCCTCTAATCAATCTATTAATTTACCGTGCAATTCCATTGCTTTCAGGTTATGAAATAAATGTGACAGGAAACAATCGATTTCTGTAGCAGCAGGAGAACAACCTTGAAGCATTCTACATTAAACAAACCATTTTTCCCACAGATAGGGAGAACAATTGAGCTTTTAGGAGTTTTGAGAAAATGTTACAACAAAGAAATGGAAAATTTTCATACCAGGTGAACAATTTCTGGCTTGTTAATAGCTGAACCACGTCTTGTTGCCCCCTTTTCACTTGTGCTGGTTACAACTGCAGTGGAGAACAAGCTCTCCAGTTCGGATAAATCGATATCAGGAGCCCTGACAAACAGTGCAAAAGTGAACACAGCTTTAGTGGAGAGACCTTCCATAGCTTACAACAACAACAACAAAGCCTTTAAGACCTTCCATAGCTTAAATAACTAAAAGAAGCTACCAGTCCAGAATCAAAGATACATATATGATGAAAAAATATAGCACATTCTACAATCAGTTCATTTAATCAAAGGTTTGTGTTCATAAATAACATATTTCATATTTAATAAACTGGTGGTATGAGAAATGTAAGCATTCAATAGTAAACCAACAGATGCAAAACGATGTGATGACATGTTATGAATACTTGAATAGAAAATCATGCTATAAAATTAAAATATGTCCACAGCAGCTACCTAGCCTGATTCCCTTGCTTTTGGGCGTCAGCCCAGAGACTCCCTTGCATTGCTCTCGTGACTTTCACCCAATGTAGAGGCTTCAGTGAAGCCTTCTTGGGAGGGTTACTTTGCTGTGCCAAACCAATGCCACGGCCTTTAGTTGGTCCAGTTGCGTTGCCTCGACCCCTTCCCAATAATGGAGGTGGTGCTGGTGCATTTGAGATCTTTGAGCTTGGTGGTGGTGGAGGTACAACTCCAGGAGGTTTTGGAGGTACAACTCCAGGAGGTTTTGGTGCTTGAGGTGGTGGGGGTGGGGGCACAGGCACTTTCTTTCCTGTCATTAGGGGAGGTGGCGGTGGGGCTGGAGGAGTTTTTTTATTAGAACCTGGGGGTGGTGGGGGTGGGGGTGGGGGTGGAACAGAAGGGCCAGAAGTTCTTGAAGAAGTAGCAGGTGGAGGCGGAGGCGGAGGTGGTCCTTTTGAAGAAGTACCAGAAGCAGCTGTAGGTGCTTTACTAGAAGAGGGAGGGGGAGGAGGAGGGGGTGGCCTAGCTATTCCAGGAGCCGGAGGTGGCGGTGGTGGTGGAGCTGCACAAACATTTTGCTGTTTTGCTGCCCCAGAATTTGGCAGTGGCGGTGGGGGGCGGGGGCGGGGGCAGAGCCTGTGAAGGAGGCACGCTGCTAATTCGAGGAGGTGGCGGCGGCGGCGGTGGCGGTGGTGGTGTTGACATAATATGTTTTCTTCCACTTGGCGGCGGCGGCGGCGGTGGTGGTGGAGGCTGTGTAGGACCTACACTGCTAATCCGAGGTGGTGGTGGCGGCGGTGGCGATGGCGGTGGCTGTGAAGGACCTACACTGCTAACCCGAGGTGGCGGTGGCGGTGGTGGAGGTGACGGTGATGAGAGAACATGTTTACTCTCACTTGGTGATGGCGGCAAAGATGAACCAGGTTTCCTACCACTTTGTGGCAGTGGCGGTGCCGGCGGTGGAGGTGGCGGTGGAGCGGGTTGTGATGATGGAGACCTGTTACTTGGTAGCTCCTGCAGTGATTCTATTAGGGGTTCACTTGGCCCGGTTGCCAACACAGGCGAAGCAAGGGTAGAAGGTACCATATGAGGAGGCAGAGGTGGTTGAGGCTGGGGAGGCAGGGATGAACTGTTCATTGAGAGAGTAGCTGCAAAATGTGATAGTTTAGAATCAGATTTTTAATAATTAAACAAAAAGGTTAATAGAAGACAAATACACTAAGGAGGATAGTGATGCGACCCTGAAATGTATAGGGCACCATGCACAGCAATGCAAAGCAATATTTCTCTCCTAAAGGGAACCTCATATAGATTGACAGCAATGCAAAGCAATATTTCTCTCCTAAAGGGAACCTCATATAGATTGAATAACATGATCAATAAGTTACAAAGTAGAAATTGGTTCATGCAAGAAGTCATTATACCACTGGATTCAAAATCTTCAGTTGTATGATCACGATCAATATTCTCTGAGTCAGATGAGTTTCCACCATGCTGAACCTTCTCATGATCAGCTGAAGAAACAGAATCAGAAGCCACAGAATACTTTTCTTCATCAGAATCAAGTGGAGACATCAGTGGCATCTGTAGACCAACTTTAGCTTGCATTCTCGAGATCTCTTTCATGTCATTGAGTATAAGCTTTTGAAATTTCTCTTGCAGCGAGTTTGCTGAGAATTCTTTGAGCAACCAATAGGCAGCATCATCGCTGCTTTCAATCCAGTCAACTCCATTGAAGAGTTCTTGAACAGCTGAAAAGGCTTCAACTGGTAAACCACCCTTCACGTCACCATTGAGTGTTGCTGTTGGAGCCCTTGGGGGAGATATGCCCCCAATTTCACAAAACAGCACCTACGTTTTTAAATTTGTGTCAGTGATCCATTTTAGTCCAGGGCAATTTCAAAGAGTATATGCATCGATTTACCTCTGCTCTAAAATTCCTCGGATATCGCTCTTTTGAACCCCAGAGTATATCCACATCATTGCTATTCAGCATCAATACATTTGAACGTATAAAAGCAGTATTGAACATTATCCTGAACATCATGACTTCCTTCTCTGGATCAAGATCGAGATGTACACACTCCAGAACAATATCTCCCTGGACTAGACATTGTATGTCAATTTTTATCACATCACAATCCTCCTGCATTAAGACATTCCCAACTGATGTCATCTCAAAATAGAGTGACAGAAAGCAACTGAATTGTTCATGTTGAATTCCATGTCACCTACCTGCCGATAGTGCCGAAGAGATTTCTTCTTTGGCATGGAAAAAATCATGTTGGTCATGCTAGCATTCTTGCCAAGAAGATTTCGCCCAAAAATGCGGACTAATGGCCTGCATCCATTATCAGAATCAAAACTTGGAATCGCTCGAAGAATCAGGCAATCCAAAGAGAGTGCTCTTTCCATTGGAGGCCACTGTGGAGATATATTTCTTCTGGCTACATACTGCATGTAACGGAGTTGAGATGGCATTGGATTAAGGGCAGAAAAGAGCTGTAGGAACCCTTTAGGTGCCTCACGGTAAATAATGTCCAGAGTTTTATGCTCAGCGCTGTTCAATTTCTTGTAGATGAGAAGACAAGATAAAAGAAAAGCCAACAATGGCCAGGCCCCTCTTTCACAATGGAGTAAGATAATGTTCTGATTGGCCCCACTGGATAACCAGTGCTCACAGACTCGAAGGAAATGCTGAATAAGAGATAAAGGAAGCACAGGACAGCCCTCAAAATGACGGGGGTAATCAATGACTGGAACGTTGTATTCACGTAGTATATCAGCAAGCTGGCTTCTCTTATCTCCATCTCTGAAGTTAATTGCCAGAAATGAGGATTCTACATGCTCTTCATGCAACTCTGTAAGAATCCCATTTAAATACACTGGGTACATTCCCTGAGGCAAAACTTCAGTGCTGAAGCATGAATCAAAAACTGTACAATGCCAAAAGATGCGATTAGTTGAGCTGTCATAAATAAGTTACATTGA
Source organism: Miscanthus floridulus (assembly GCF_019320115.1). Lineage (NCBI taxonomy): Eukaryota > Viridiplantae > Streptophyta > Magnoliopsida > Poales > Poaceae > Miscanthus > Miscanthus floridulus. The sequence continues at coordinate 65,636,103 of NC_089592.1, read as the reverse complement.
TCTAAGAAGGCGATCAATATAGTAAAATTCTCCATGCATACCATAGATCCTGTCAACAAACTCCAGTAGTCCATCAGGAGGCCTCTTGTAGAAGAATCTACTAAGAAGTGACATTTCATGTGAATGAAGAAATGTTGATATAACTGCTCAGGATCTTTTTTGTGTTGTGGGGCAAACTGCACAGGATTTCTAAGTGTTATCTCACAAGCACTGCAAAAGTAAATTTATTTCAAAAGAACCAACTATAAGGTGTAAGGGCGTGATAATCATATCTGAAAGTTGGAATGAAGTATTCTGATTAGTCATTTTAACTGTCACATGTAAGGACGTGATTATCATTACTGAAAATCAGAGTGCAGTATGTCTGGTTAGTCACTTTATCCATTTAAGATTGTAGCTGCTAGCAGAGGTCAGATTAGTGAACAAATACTTGGGAGATAAGTGGATACAACTATAGTAACTGGTCTTGCTTCTCACAAGTCCAACACTTTTTCCACTAGGATGTCATCGCAGCGCTAAGCAAGGATGGAGCCATGCCAGCTCAATAGAGTTTGTTTTCATTACGACAACAGCATAAAACAGTTAGGTATCAGCCAACTCCAGAACAGGAAACTTCGAATGTATGCTAAGCTATCCTAACATTGTACCTTCTCTCCCATTCATGCTCCCCTTACCAACCCCAACCAAATTGTTATGGGCATATGGTTGTTGCAGACAAGCTAGCTAATGGAAGTTCCAGCTGTGCTCCTATTGAGAACTCTCTACGTCACTGTGTATATTGCCTTGTTCCAGTGCAGGGGCATTTGGTTGGGGAATGGGGATTCAGCTAAACGCCTGAACCCCAAAAGGTGTGGGAAAATAAACTATAAACTGCACCTGCGATTTAACTGGCATGTACCGAGAAGTCCTATGGTGTAAACCAATGACGACCTCACGCGCTGAATAAGAACTTAATCAGATAAGCTAACCGAACCACTGCGCAGCACACAAATCCACAACTAAGAATTGAGTGGACAGAAATTACTACTTGGTTCGATTGAGAGACGAACCAACTCTTAGGACAAGAGAATCCTATTCCTATCCCAAGTGAGCTTAAGATTACTTACCAACAAAAATGGACACGAAACCAACCAAAGCCCGTGTGGATCTCCACTCCACTGCCCACGAGAGAGGAGAGCCGCCGCCGCCGCCGAAGCCGCGCAGCAGACTACGAGTGGCGGGGGACGGAGAGGACCGGCCGCGGCGGGGCGCGGGGGCGCGGCGCCGGGAAGCCTAGGTTGGCGCTCCCCGAAGCCAGGTAGCAGACTACGAGTGGCGGGGAGGGAGGGAGCCAGCCGTGGCGGGGCGCGGCGGCGCCGGGAAAGCCTAGGTGGGTGCTCCCCGAAGCCGAGCAGCAGACTACGAGTGGCGGGGAGGGAGGGGACCGGCCGCGGCGGGGCGGGGAGGGGCGCGGCGCCGGGAAGCCTAGGTTTGGAGTGGTAGTGGAGGGGAAATTTCTGAGCTGGGAGGGAGAGAGGAGTGTTTTTTTCCCCACTGTTTTTCGGGTGCGGTTTCTGTCTCTTCGGCGTACTCGTTGTGCGGCGCTGCAACTTTGAACTGAGGGTGCGGCTCCGGCTCCGGGCTCCGGGCTCCAGATGCGGGCGTGGCGTGGGCGGCGAGGGCCGGCGCCGGGCGGCTGGCAGAGGCGCCGGGGTGGAGCTACCGCGCAACTTTTGAGTGTGCCCTTTCCAACGTGCTGGAGTGACATCGGGCGCATGGTGCATCAACTATGCGTTACTTGAATTATAAATGTGAAGAAAACATAATAATATAAAACTTAAATTTGTTCTTAAAATTAAGTAGCATATCCCATAAAGTATTCACTTTAACCTAGATGTTGTTTTGATTGAAATATAAAAAAAAAATCGAACCTATAAACAGTAATAAATAGCATAAGACGATCAACTTGTCAAGGACTTCAACTGAAACGATTTTAGAATAATGAGCTCAACTCCTGAAGCTAAACACTCAACTCAATTGTTATCTTCTCCCATCGCTAAAGCTATTGTAGTTTACTAGTAAACGTGTATATAAGTTGCAACGGAACTTAATACATGTATGAATCGGACTACGTGTTATTGCTGGACGGAAGTTGTTCTAGCTAACTCGCTCATATCAGTATGGCTCATGAGTCCAGGTCATATACAAAATAAAACGATTAATATTTTCTTGCTTCAACGTCCTCTCACATGATTTGGACAGCCACCTGAGGAGCAGAAAGGTGTTCTTGGCCTCCATGGCATGATCTCACGCTACAATTGCTAGATTTGATTGCTTCCAACCTAGCTTTAGTATCGTACTAGTCCATGACGCGCACCGGCAAGTCACCTGGTTAAGGCGTAGGAAAAAAATGTTTAATCTTTAGATGGAAATAATATTAGGAGTTTAATGTAGACTGGTGAAAGGGCGCGCGCAAGAAAGGCAGAGGAAGAGGATAACTCACCAAAACGATGAACTGAACTTGGAAGGTGTTCTCTACGGATTGAGAAAGTGTTACCCCTAGATAAGCAAGGGAGCCCAACCTAGAAAATACGGACATATATATCATAATTGGATCGGAAAATATCATGGAGCAATAAATTTCTTCTGATTTCACTATGTTCTTTTTTTTTAGGACACACGATAGATCAAAGAACTAACTGGCTATAAATTTTGTCACAATCTTCTTTTCCATTGTCTAATATGTGAAATACGTTGCATCATTTTAGACAGGAAACACCTCCGCAGAACCTAAAATTTACAAATTTCTTAAAAAATAAGGAGGAGTGAGAAAGAAGGATGTGAACATATCAATGATCAAGAAACATGATCAGTGTTGTGTCTAGCAGAAATCATTGTCATTCCCAGGATAACATGTAAGAAAGGCAGAGGAAGAGAATAACTCATCAAAATGATGAACTGAACTTGGAAGGTGTTCTCTACAGGTTTGAGAAAATACTGCCCCTAGATCAGCAAGAGAGCCCAACCTAGAAAATATTGACATATCATAATTGGATCCAAAAATATCGTGGAGATCTAAACAGTAAAAAAAGAACAGGAGAAGGCAATCTACCAAGGATAATACCTCTGAATCCACAATAAATAGATAGCCTTGGCAGCATGGTAAAATGCTGAAGGCGGGTGCAAGAATTTGACTGACTCAAACTCTTAATCCTCAAAGTTCACGAAAGATCCAATCTGCAAAGTGGAGGAAAATGACAATTCATCATTCTGCATGGATGTAAACCTTGTGGTCATATAAATAAAATCATAAGTCAAGGTAACAGGAAGCTATGCTTGCATAATCTAGAATTATCCCATGGCTGTTGCTAATGATGATCCTATGCTGGTTACTGTCAGAGATAAAAATGCGATCCCCACCTTCATCAACTGATATGCATGGTTCAGCACATTAAACTATAGACTATCACTTTTCCGGTACATATAAGTTTACTTTCACAAGGAACAGAGCATTCATAGGCACACCTACATAGGCGACCAAACCACAACTTTATAAATAGGCAGATGCATAATAGCAATCAAGGAATCGTGATGGTATCATCTGTAGTAAAATGACCACATGTCACAAACATTTGGGAATTGGGACCTGTACATACAATCTATCCGATTAAATAGGAGCAAACTGAAATGCACTGGCTAACAAGGGAAAGCAGCCTAAAGAGGGATTTTTATCTTTGGCGGTTCAGGAAGCAACGATAGCCTGCATGAAAATTCCGCTCTGTAGCTAAGAGCTTGCATTAGCACCTCAAAAGAAGATGATAAATGCAGTTGACAAAGATAAAATTCAGAATTTGCTATTAATAAACAAAAGATAGCAAAGGGATTTTTACCTTTGGCGGTTCAGGAAGCAGCGATAGTCTGCACGAAAATTCCGCTCTGTAGTTAAGAGCTTGCATTAACACCTAGAATATGATAAATGCAGTTCCCAAAGATAAAATTCAGAAGTTGTTATTAACAAACAAAAGATAGCAAAGGCTAACTATTTTTTATTAAGCAAAGATCTCCCAATCTGGGGAATTAGTGGGAGTTCTCTACACTGGGTACGCTCTTTTTTAAAGATCTCCCAATCCATCACTTTTTATTGCACAGACCGTAATGTAAAGATCGCTCAATCCATCATATATGATTGCTGTGCAAATTAATCTAGCATAAACGAATAGCTTTTAGGCCTCCATAAAGCAACTCTAAATTAAATAATGTCCATGCTCAACAAAGATGCCTGAACAATCTGATAGGAATAACATAGCAAATAAAAATCTAGCATATTGCTTTAGGGAAGATGGGAAGGTAAAACACTGCCTAGAAGCTGCTGAAACACAACTGAAAAATGTTATCATTTGTTTTTAATGTTTCCATTATGGGAAAAGGCAATTACTTCAGTTGTTTTCTCCCATAATCGGGGCTTCTCACGCAAACCATACGCTACAGTTACAGAGGTATTACCTGATCTTCTTTTTTCCTGGACGCAGCACTGGACGTGAAGTGCACAATTACATAATGAAAATATGAAACATTACTGATTCAAATTGATCTGTTTATGAAGGTTAAGAAGAGAAGACGCAAGTACCTGCACCAAACTGATGTGCTGGGAACCCATGCTAGGCTGAATCTAACGCACACCAATCTGCCATGGACATAGAAACCCTAGAGTTGAAATCAAGACTAAAATCGGAGAAGGTTGCTAGGGTTTCACGGATCATAATAGCAGAAGAGGACTGGCGGAAAGAGACAGCGCCGAGGGTGCATGCCGTCGGCAGCCACCGGTGGGGGTCGCGGGTGGCCTGCCCGTGCGGCGCGAGGGGGCGTGGAGGAGGAGAAGGACGGTCGCCGCCGTGCTGAGGGCGGCCACCACACCGCCACCCTGCCTGCGCCCACGTCAGGAGAGATGGGGAGAGAGAGGGAGGGGAAGAGTAGCGGATGTTGGGACTCACCAGCGCGGGGAACGGAGGGGGAGGGGGCCGCCGGCGCGCCGTTGCTGTGGTCATCGTCGCCTCGGGAGAGATCGAGAGCGAGAGATGACGGAGAGAGAAGCGGGTTTTTTTTGCTGGAGGAGAAGCGAAAGTTGAGCAATATATTTGGCTGGCCGGATTCCAACGAGAAGTCGAAGCGGAAGTCGAGCAATATATTTGCTTGGCTGGATTCCAACGAGAAGTCGAAAAAGCAGAGTAGAAGCCCGAGAAGCAGGAGATGCCGCCACCGCTGGAATCTATTTCAAGAGATCTAGGCCCTCAAGCGGCAAGATCGGACGGTTGCAGGAATTTCGGGTGACGTGGACACAACTTCCATCGGCCAAAGCAAACTGGCTTAATGATAGTAGATGTTGGGACTCACCAGCGCGGGGAACGGAGGGGGAGGGGGCCACCGGCGCGCCGTCGCCGTGGTCATCGTCGCCTCGGGAGAGATCAAGAGCGAGAGATGACAGAGAGAGAAGCGGTTTTTTTTTTTGCTGGAGGAGAAGCGAAAGTTGAGCAATATATTTGGCTGGCCGGATTCCAACGAGAAGTCGAAGAGGAAGTCGAGCAATATATTTGCTTGGCTGGATTCCAACGAGAAGTCGAAAAAGCAGAGTAGAAGCCCGAGAAGCACAAGATGCCGCCACCGGTGGAATCTATTTCAAGAGATCTAGGCCCTCAAACGGCAAGATCGGACGGTTGCAGGAATTTCGGGTGACATGGACACGGCTTTCATCGGCCAAAGCAAACTGGCTTAATGATAGTAGATAGATAAGGTTCCCAGCCGTTTGCGAAGCCATGCAGCATGGTTTCCAGCCCAATTGGGCAAGTGTAGGTTTGACCTTGGCTCATGCACATCTCCAAGCCAGATGGGACGTGCTAGATGTTCGACCCTCTACGCGGCAAGCTACACACCCTGCAAGTCGAAGCATTCAAGAGCGACAGTTATGGGCACATATTTTTCACTCCTCCAAGAATGGTTGGCTCGTCACATCTGTTGGACGGAACAAGGATGAGATCTTCGTCGTAAACCCATTCGCGCAGGACATTATGGAGCTGCCCATGTTCGAGACCAACTGGTACCGGTTCCATGGTGTCACTCTTTCGTCAACTCCAACATCTCCGGATAGCATTGCGTTCAGTGTCTGCAGTTCTACCAATGGCAAGTTTCTTCGTATGGAGACTTGGCGACATGGAGACGACTTGTGGACGACGAGCATGACTTCGACCATGAGGAGGACCCATTCCTCATTGCAAATAATAACCCCGTCTATTTCCACGTGCAGTTCTATTTACCTTGGGATGAAGGGCAACCTTGGTGCCTAGTGACGACACCGGGAGAGTGCTTGAAAATCCAGAGCCGATCTACACCGAGCCAAGTTTTTTATGACGACCACGATGGGGCCAAGTTTTGCTACTTGGTTGACTTGGGAGAGGACCTGATATCAGTGTTCATGCGCAACGCGGATGAGCCCCCGCGGGTGTTCAAGCTTGACCAGATGAATAGATGATGATGATGGAATGGGTTGGAGTGAAGGACATTAGTGGTGCAGCTCTATTTGTGGATTACTGGGCGTCATTTGGTGGCGTGTCTCCAGGAGTCGGTAATGTCAACATGATCTATTCCCAAGTTACTCCGAGGATGGAAAGCACACAGTGGTCTATGATATGGAGACCGAGGTGTATCAACCAACATTCTATGGGGTTAAAGAACCGTTGAACTACGTGTGGGTGGTGCCAAATTTATGTACAACTAGATGAGCCGCAGGCTAAAGCAATCTCTTTACTTTCCACTTGAATCAGTATTTATGACATATCGACTAATGGTTGTACGTTGGTCACTGTGGCATGGCAGAACCATCTGAAATAACACACCTTCGGAGACACTCGTCTTTCACTAGACACTAAGCTCCCCGAAAAGCAAGCTACATCGGGCGGATTCTGTCGAACACACCCCAAGGGGCAAGGGAGAACTCGAATAATCCATATTTTTCCTCCAGGATCCAATAATGAGAACGCGTTTACAGTACTTAGTCCATTTCATACAACCAGAGTTCTTAGAAATACATTATTACAATACCAAGTTTGGAGTGCGGAATTTAAACAGCGGAATTACAATAAACATCTAACGGTAGAATACAATGATCCGTATGTACCCACCAGAAGAATCCTTCACACAACAGCTACTCTTTAAGCTGCACCTGCAACAGAGTAAATAAACCCTGAGTACATAATGTACTCGCAAGACTTACCCAACTAGTGGGAATAATTTCCCGACTCCAAAGGATATGATAAGCTTTATGGTTTGCTGGGTTTCCTTTTTACAAAAAGCAATACTAGTAGTGAATCCTTATGTATGTGTCTTATTAGCAGTCATGATTAGTTCATTATCTAGCCATTCTATGGAAGCACATGTTCTACTTTCAAGCAAGAGTTGAGTAAACAGATCCATTTCACCATTTTTAACCTTTCAGTTCTTACTACGGTGCTAGACTACAGACAAGCCGTACTGGATTATCCGGCGATTTACGAATCAATGTGCCTAGCTGGGTACCCCAAAACACATGCCCCCACTTATACCCCAGACACAAGCAGGACCAACCCTTCACTCTCCTATCAAGGGGTCCAAGTCCTCGTCCAAACTTAGACCCCAAGCTCCCACACCTGAGTCCCGAACTCAGTGTGGTGCTTAGACCTCCATCATCCCTGTCTTCAATCAGTCGGTCTGGAAAAAGCCAAAACCCACGACAAGAGAGCAATGAGCCTTTCCTGCTCCCATAAACAAGTATGTGCTCAGGATAATAAGTCTGTGACCTAACTAGAATCCAATGCAATGGTCAGTCCTTAATCGACACGAACAGAGAAAACCATGTAACCAAGCTATGCCCTGTTGGCAGCGGGACACAACCTCTTACACCCACCAATGCCCGTACCATATCTCTGTCGGGTCTCCATTTCTTTTCACCATTTTATCATGAGAGTGATAATAATAATGATCTATTGTGAGTAACGGCAGGTTACTCACGCTACCGAAAAACCTAAGCATAGCAGCTACTCGACCTAAGCTAGTAGGACTCATAGGTAGATATATCTATGCATGTAGCTTCAATATAACTCCTATAACGTAAATGCACATCATATATATATTTCCAGTGATTATTCAAAATAAGGGTTATGCACTAGGGCTTGCTTTGGGCAGGCGCGGTGTTCGCTCAGTCAGTCCATGGCGGCTCCTAGGACCTCCTCCTACACGAGGATCTCCTCCTCGTACTCTTCAATCACCTCCTCATATCCATCTTATGTATCCATCTTCCTGCACGAGGATCTGCTCCGGGACCTATGTATCCATCTTAATCCATGCGTGTTGGAGTGGTTTGGTGTGCACGTTTAGACCTTGTTTGGATACCGATGTATCCATCTTCATTCCCTTGCTTTGGAGAGTTAGATGTCATAGTCCACTATAAGCCTCTAATCCAATACACAAGTGTTGCCTTTGTCCATTGCCAATCAGTTCACATCCTTCGAACTCTGTCCCATGACTTCAACACAACATCCCAGCAACTCCATTCCACATAGCCTAGCCACCATGTAGAGCAAGACGCGAAAAGGGTGACAAGTGGTCTGACCAGGTCAAGTGCTAGAGCTTGTGGTAAGCACTTCACGTGAAAGAGTGTGACTTGAGGGTCACCACTAGCAAGAGGACCGGCGGCAACCTTGGAGCTTGTCTCAACGGGGACGTAGCATGTTGACAAGCACGCGAACCTCGGGAGAAAAATCACCGTGTCAACATTGTTCTTCCTGTTGGTTTGCAATCCCCTTACACAAGCTTGTAATTAGTTTCATATACATTGTGCGATGCACCACGAGCCACTGTCGTGTGGCCTTCACATCGTGCCACATGCCATTTGACCTAGCCGTGTGCTGGATCTGAGTTGTAATTGGACCACAATTAGTTATAGCTATTGGGTCTTGTATTTTTGATCAAAACCGAATAGGCGAGTGTCTACTGTTGGGGGTGTATTATATGTTAGGGATCCCATTAGTGTTCCCATGGCCCAATTACATACCTAAGGGATTTTTAAGATAATGTTTAGTGGCCATTTGTTGCCCCCCAAAGGCTCTTTGTAAATACAAGCTACACAAGGGAAAATAATAAAAACCTTCCCTCCCACCTCCCCTATAAAGTGGGAGAGCGGGAAGGTGCAGGGGTTCTTGCCTCACTCATTCGGTTATATCTCTTTCCCTCCATTTCTTCCCTTCTTACGTTAGGACATAGACCAACATATGGTTCTTCTATTTTCTTGCTCGACAATTCCTATAATACGGTTCTTCTCATTTGGTTATATTTCTCTTAATTGTTCTCTATTGTTAGTTTAGTTCATGCTGCTTTCAGCTACCAAACACGTAAATGACTGTCATCATGATCTAGGGGTTCCTCTTGTACATTTAGCTGAACCATTTCAATACATTTAGGCTATGTACCAGTAGTTCGGCCCCATAGGACTCGCAACAGATTTTGCGAACTATTTCACATACTACCTAATCAATAATCTCTTTTCTCTGCATTGATTCACTTCATGTCCTAAATTTATTCAGATTTAGTGAATAATGACTATATAAGTAAAGACCATACCTTTTTTAAGATTAGCTTCGCATGCCTCCTTCCGCAGTCGGGATTGAACCCAGATCCACATAGTGCACCAAGTGTGCTCTCGTGCTTCATAGAGTGTGGCGAACCAACCTTCGCACCTGTCATAGCTTTTCCTGCAGCCATGGTTGTTAAATTTCTTGCCGCACAAGTCGCACTCAAACGGGACCATTTTTGCCTTCATAGAAGGATAACATAGTTAGATCTGAGGAGCATAAGAAAAGATTGAGGAGCGGGATAAGATTAAACCACGAAGATCTGACAACCCTACCGTACGATTGAGGGGTGACGATGGTGTTCTTGTGAAAGAGACAGATACCAGTGAATTTTTTATATACGATTGGCCTCTCCCCCATCCCCACTTTCACCACTCTTATTTTTTCTTGACCGCGTAACTAAGAATCAATATTTAAAATTATGGGCTTTAGCTGATAGCATCATCTTTTTTTTCAGAAGCTATAAAGCTATAACAGAGCTATGAAAGACATTATTTTTTAAGAAAATCATAAAAATATAAATAATTGATTCACAAAAACATTACAATCATAGAATTTGATGAGCACAAATATGTTTAAGGTTCTTGGAGTTTATGTAATATTACTCAATTTCACTTACCTTTTCTCTCTTTCTCAATCGGTCATACATCAGAATACAATGTTTCGTCCAATGTAGTGGTGGCGTAGCCACTGGCCCAGCAACAGTGATAGGATAACTCCTGTCGATCCCAGCGGAGATGAGGCAATGTGACGATGCCATGTTGCAGCTCAGTCGGCGATAGGAGATAGGTGGCGGGAAAGCTGAACCGACAAAGAAGAAACATTGCATGAAAAGGCTAGACCCAGAGACTACTCGCCTTCCTAGGCTTCATAGTGGGCTTAATGCATGGCCCAAATAGACCGAGGCACAGTCCAATAGATAACATATCGCTTATGCGCTTTGTCTTCCTTCGTCGACCGTCGCCAGCGGAAAAAACAAGAAACCGACCATTGTACCATGGTCACGAGTCCAGTCACCACAGGGGGGTTGGGGCTCGCCAGCGGGGAGGTCTAGCGGCCGTCGGACCTCGCCATATTGGTGGATCTGCCCTTGCTTACTAGAAGGAAAGACATGTTTGTCTCTTCCTCCTTTAGCATCCGCTACACACATACATCAAGCTTCTTCCTCTTCACCTCTCTATTCGCGTGCTACACACATCAAGCACGCAACAACCAACATCATGTGAACCAGGAAACAAAATACCAATGAAAACCAATGGCTCAAGGTAGAAAAAGGCTAGGATATGCCTACTTCAATACCTGCAGCTCTAATCTGCATGTTAGGGATTGAGATCGGTAGTAGTACAAGAAGAGATGGGGGAATTGAGGATCGAATAGTTTAGAACTATTCATAGCTTGTCATCTCAAAAGTTCCTTCCTCTCCACATATCTTTCCCTTTTAACAATCGTCCTTGCTGATAGCTTGTCCTAGCAACGCAGCTGCTTCTACTGCCTAGGCATCAAGCCAACGGTGGCCTAAAACATTTGTGCATTCGAACACCTGACGTGATTGTTTTACCTGGGCTTGCTGTCGCGCTGCACGTCTTGCGCCAGATGGTCCACAGTGGATGGGCCTCCATTCGCTCCTTCTGTTGCTTCAGGTACTGAGCCATCGATAGCATGTGTACCATCCCCTCCTCTTTTAGAACATGCTTGTGCCCAAGCAGGTGCGCGCGAAAAATGTTGATGCAGAGCTTCATAGTCTTCCTAGGTAGTGAGTGACGTCGAAGACAGACCACTTGACCCGTACCTGTAAAGAGACAACATTATGCGTGGAAGATACATGACATTGAAGAATTTGCTCAGGTGCCTAATATCCATCCAATGACAGTGGAAGCTTAGTAACCGACTGAGTAACATGAATGACATGCTTGAGTTGATAAATATGAAAGACTGAATGAATTTGTGAAGTTGCAAGCAATTGGAGTTTGTAAGCAAAGGACCAAAGAACTTGTACGATACCTCTGGTTTGCACGAGGAGCGGGAGATGTTTGCATGTAAGGTTAAAGATTGAGGTAGACCCAGTTGCCCACTGAAAATGAGCGTTTAGTGTGATTCTTATCAGTCTAAAACTTCATGCAACATTGAGCCCGAATTACCTGTTGATGGATCAGATTGTGCATAGTATGCTTCTCCTGTAGCCAATCAGACAACATTGGAGAGGGACAAGCTGCGTCAGACTCAGTTCCAAAATTTTAACAAAGCGCACCTGACTTGAAGTTACGGGCTTACATTACAGCCAAGCACCAAGCTAGGTTGGAACTATCTGCATCAGACTAAAGATTGGAGTTGGAACTCACCTGAATAAATATTTCCATTTGATGTAGAACAAAGACAGGACATGGCCAATTGACCCGAATAATATAATAGTGCTTGATTTAGTGTTCATGCTCATACAACCTGTAGGAGTGCAGCGTTATGAAGACAAAGGCACACGTGCATTTGCAAGTAAGCAAATCATCACATGAAGCTTATGAAACTAGTAGCAGGCTAATCAATAAAAAAATGTTTGGCATACCTCACATTCTGTTTTCTAATGCTGAAGGCCTTGTCTCTCGCGTAGGGATATCTCAATTTTTTTTTCATATCATTTGGTAGAGTGATCAGTAGACCGAGTTGTGAATTGTGATCCATGTTATGCTGATGAGGCCACTAAAGACCTACCGTAATAGCATCACTTTCAATTCAACAAAGTAAGCAAGAGTATGGACATCTAGCCACTTCACACCAATTTAATTAACAACTTTTATCCAAACCATCTTTCAATATTACTGAACTCATACGGGCGCAATTTCATGAGAATATTCCTGCTAGTATCTAGTATGTTCGCTTGTTGGTTTCAGCTAGGGCTTATCAGTCATGGTACAGTATTTTTCTCTCACAACAAACCAGCACCAGCCGGGCTTATCAGCTCAGAAACCAACCAGCAAACATGCTCATATGGGCGAAATTCCCTCTCCTCTGCATTGTCAGCCAAATCAAAGAGAAGAGTGCAAGGAAAAAGAGATATTGAACCCACGAGAGAGGGGTGTGGAAGGCCAGGAGGCACCTGTCTTGGGGGATGAGGTAGCGGGGGCTGTGGCATGGCGCACGGAGGCAGGTTTGATCGCTATGTGGTGCAGCCGCCACCGCCATCCGTCCACATGATGCATGCAACAACGAAACAAGGACGAGAGCACGCGAGGACACGAGGCAACTAGATGAAGTCCATCCACAATTATTGGCCTGGGCTGGTCCGTGCAGTCTGTTCAGTTTGGCCATGGCTTGTCGTAAACTGATCGTAAATTTCTAACTGGAACAATATTTTTCTCTCACACAAACTAGCCAGTAGTACTTCTTTACGAATCAGCAACGATACGAACCAGCCAACCGAACAGGCTGATGGGTAGGGTAGGGGCGGACCCTGATAATACCCACGGAATGAATTGAATTGAATGACATGACTGCTTTAAGATTCGTGAAGTTTCCATAAAAAGTCCACCTTAGCAAAACTCAATACGAGTTTCTAGAAGAAACCTCTTCGAAGAGCACATGCTCATGTCTAATGGACTTGTTTCTTAAAAGCAACATTGAGCGCAAAACTAAAATGATTAAAATCAAATCAATAGAGTACTACTGAATCTAGATATCAAAGCTTATTGTAAAAGTAAAAGGATTTTATTTCACTAGAAGAATACCTTTCGTGTGGCGGTAGGACTTTCTTAGAATAAACACGTCTTTTTTTGAAGGGTAGAATAAAAAGGTTGCATGCATGAGTTAAATATACATATTCTTATTAAAATTGAGCAAGATAGTGAAAGAATCCAATAAAAAACTAACAAAATTAGAACGAATTACAAGACGATGGAAAGGTAAAACAAATAGCAATGTATGGATGCCTTCTATATTTCTTATATATTGAAAACAATAATTGTGTTTAGTGGAGATGACGTGGATAACTTGCATTAAAAGGTTAAAAGTTAGTGGGATGATATTGCTAGTGAGAGATTATGTGGATAGTGGGAGATGATATTGATGGTTTGCATGTTAAGGTAGAACTTGTAGGAGAAATTAGCTTTACTAGCAAACGTGCTTGTGCATTGCAACTTAACACAACACGTATAGGAATCACACTTTGTATCATCGCAAGAAGCAAGTTGATCTAACTCGTATGAGCGCATGTCATGAGCCCGGGTCACATAGGAAATAGTAGGGCACGACCAGTACATATTAAAATCGGACTACCTATTCATCATCTCCCTTGATAAAACTATAAAATGCCTCTCTATTTTCACCTGTTTGGAAAAGTTGAAAGATGAAAGCTAGGATCCAATGTGCTACAAAAATTGTACTACGCGACACCAGCTACTTCTAGAAAATCAGCTTCGAGTTCTACCCGTTTAGTTAGATTTATGTTTTTTTTGGCAGCAGAAGCACTTTTTAGAAGCTCAACCAAACACAGCCTAGCTCTGCAAAGAAAGCACATTGTCACCACTCTAGGAGATCCACACCACCTGCCGGGACCAAATGTTGCATCATCATCACTGGAAAGACAAGCCATTGTCACTACTTGTGGTATCGATGTCGACCATGTCCCGCATCGAGCAAGCCACTACCATGTAGGGTTAACCGTTGCATGCCGTGTAGCTCTTGTGCCATCATTTTTTAGAGGTAGGTGGGGCCGAGGCCCCTACTAAAATTTATTGAGAGCAACCAAGGCGGTTGCAAAGAACAAGTTATAGGAGACAAAAAAGAAAGAAAGAAAGTCACGGGACAAAAAAGATAAACAAAATTACACGAGTTGCTCTAGCCCTTCTTTAATGAGGGAGAAGTATTTTTTTTCTTCGCGCACCGCAAAACTAAGCCAAAAACTTGTTTGAAGATCAACCTGCAATATGTTCTACTCACAGCCTCTCCAAGGAAGATGAAATCATTTCTAATAGTCTAGATACTCCAACTCGGGATAATCAAAATTTTCATGAAGAATGGGACATTCAGCTGAGCTTTGAGGTCTCTAAGAACTTGAAAGGGGTCTGTAGATGAGCCAATGTAAGCCCAATCATACTCTAGCAGGATTTGGCAAAATCACAATTCAAGAAGAGATGTTGATGCAAAACCCCGCAACAAACAATGTGTGCACAACCCAACAATAGCGAGTCACACGCCCCCAAGACCTCACAGTATCAAGTTTGATGTTTTGATGAAGAAGACGCCACACCAAGGTCCCAACACCCTGATGATAAGTTGAAGAACAACAGAACAAGTCCTGAGTTCAGAATCCTTTCAAGAAGGAAGATGTAACACCCCGGTGTTATGCCAGCATTTAGGCACTGCAAATCATGCATATCATGCATCATCAAGCATCCTAATCATACATGCTCAATCATGAAAATAATAACTGAAACACTGCTTCAAAACATACGAAACATGTTTGTGAAACCTGAATGTTGCATACACTTGTTAGAGTTATTTTGCCCTGATTATGTTTGCTAGGCTAGTAAAACATGTTTGGCTATCATTGTAAATCATCTAGAATTATTTAGTCCAATTTTTGGAGCAAAGTTTGTATTCAAATTATTGCCAAATTTTGCTTTTAAAAATAATTCTCCAAAATTAGGGTTTTGAGTTAAAATTGACTTTAATTTTATAATTCAAAATCTATCAAGAATTAGACTTTGGTCATAAAAGCAAAGTTGTAGAGAATTAAATTCTAATCAACTTTCATTTTTGGGACATTTTCAAAAGATGTCATCTTCTTGCTCAAAATGATATTTGAAAGCTGGTATTTGAAAATTTCTTGAAAATATAATTTGAAATTTTCTTTTCTCCCTTCATGGGCCGTCGCCTCGCTTCTCGGCCCACGGCCGAAGCCGGCCCAGCGAGCCTCCCGCAGTGCCGCGTGCTTCGCCTCGGCCCAGCCCAGCCCCCCGCGTGTCTGGCCTGCCTCCGCACGCGCCGCGCCCGTTCCCGCTCGCTGTTCCGACCGCGGCAGAGCACGCCCGCCGCGTGGCGGCCATGCGCCGTCGACGCCGCCGCATGTCGCAGCCGGCCTACGTCCGCTCCCACGCGCCCGCCTACACCTGCCGACCGCGCTGCGCTCCTCTCCACTCCATCCCGCCCGCTCTCTCGCTCTCCCATGCTCGCCCCTCCTCCCGCGCTTAGCAAGCTCGCCACCGAGCGCCACCGTAGCCCGCCGGGCAAATTCGCCGCCCCTCCACCACGGCCAGCAATCAAGCGCCAGCAGCTCTGCCTCGCTCTCCGGCACTTGGTGCTCACGGTTGTGCCGTCTTTTGAGCCAAGGTAGCGCATTTTCCAAGCTTCGCCGCCGTCGGGCATGGCGCCATCGTGCTCGGTCGCCGTGGAACTCCCCCTTCCTCCCCTTCTCCACCCTGCCTAGCTGCCTGCTCGCATTCGCCAACTCTTTGCGAACCCTGTGCGCTCGCTCGTTTGCCCTGGCATGGCTGGTAATGGCCGCCGGCCTTGCTGGCCGAGCCGCGCCACCGTGACGTCTCGGCGCCGGCATGGCCTTCGCCTCGGCCGAGCCGGGCCAAGTGGCCGTGGGCCGAAGCCTCGAGCCAGGCCGCCTCTCCCTTTTGCTCGGCCTGAGTGGGCCAAGTGTGATCGTGGGCCAGCTGGTTTCCACGGGCCGGCCCAGTAGCAATAGGAAGTTTCATTTTTAGTTTTTCTTTATTATTTGAAAAGAGAAATGATTTGGAAAATGTTTGGATACTCAAAATTGCTCCAAATTTGTTGAAATAAATTTTGCTAGGTTCCTTATCACCAGATCTACTTGGAAAAATTATTGCATGTCATTTTTGAGATACTTTTCTGTAGAACTTTATTTAATCATGGATATTGCTGATAACTTGAAAAATGTGTAGAAAAACCTATAAGCTTCAGAAAAATATGATTTCCAAGTTTGTTAATCTTCTTATGTAATATACTTCCTAGGAAAAATATGTGTCATGCATGTGCTGTAGAAAAATTTTGAGGTGTAGTTCAAGTACCTTTAATGGCTGATTTTTGTTATTTTTGCTAGAGAGCAAAATTTATATAAAACATGCATGTGATAATTTTTTTACAGTGATTGTATGCTATGAAGAACATAGGAAAAATACTAACTCTGTTGTTTGACACTTTTCACAGTACAAAGTATTTTCATGTTCATAATCATGCCATAGCTTGTTTTTTTTGTGTAGGCTAATCCACTCATTCAAATACCATGAAAATCTAATGTTAGACTACTTAGGGTAGTACTGTACTATGATAATTTTCTAAGATTTTTCGAAGCAATAAAAATAGATGTTACTATTCAAACCTATTATTAATTCGGGTTTAATCAAGTGTTGCTTTATGTGTGATTAAGAAATTAGTGAAGCTTTGGTGTATCTTTGAAGCATTTAATAAGATGTGTTGATTTAGCATATTAGTAGTAGAAGAGAATGCAGTAGATGACATGTGCTTGTAGTATATGTTCTTGGATGATGTTGACTACCTTGCATTCAAACATATCCATTGTATTCATCTCATTCGATGCACCGATTGCATAAGCGCTTACGCACATTGCATCATATAGGATCGCAAACCAAGAACCCAGTCATCATACTCGAGGAGCCCGAGGAGCAGCTCGAGGTGCAGCCATAGGAAGTGCCCGAAGCCGACGAGGAGGACGTTGAGGAACTTCCAGAGTGCCCCGATCACCGCCCGAGCTCCTTCGAGAGAGGCAAGCCCCGGAGCATTTTCTTCTGGTTTGCAATTATTAATTAAATACTTTACTTTAATTGATGCATTACGTTCAGGAGTTGTTTGCAACCGTTGCTATATTATACCTTGTCTACCTTTGTTATACTATATCCTTGTTACCCTGGTATTCGCAATCAAGTCAATGCTTAGATGGCTTAGACCGGTAGAAGTCGGGTGATTTCCTGTCACCTGCGAGCTATAGGTGGTTACCTGGATCTGCTTGAATGACTATGAAGTCATGGTATAACTAAGTGTTAAATGAAGTTGAGACCGGACGGAGACTTACAGAGTTTTGGACTGTAGTGCTTTTCGTCTGTGTCGATTAAGGACCGACCATTGTTGGGCCTCGAGTCATGTTGAACGCATGCCTTATATTTAGATAGCCGGATAAAGTACCTTCCGACCGCGAAGCTGGGAGATTATTCGGGCCGAGTAGATTGCCCGCAGTGTACTGTGCCGGAGCAAGTGTGGTAGGACACAGGGGCGAGATGATAAGACCAAAGTGCAGTCGGTCGGCCCCGGGTACATGTAGTTCCTGGCAAACTTGAGATTCCTAGATAGTTGACTCGGTGATCAATATCTCACTTTAGCGGGTGAGTGAGGTTTGTGTAAGGAATAAATCACTAGCTGGTTAGAAATCGATTCAAATCGCCATCGCTCCTGGAGAGTGAGCACTTGACTTGAGTTACTTCATCGTAGTAAATGTTGATGGAACACTTGGACAGTTATAATGAATATGACATTATGGAAGTTGTTTAATGATCATTGGTTATCATTATCTACTTAATCACATGTTTGCTCTAGTATAGGTGCCAATCTAGTCGATAGGTTATAATTAATTAACTTGGCAATAATGTCTTTAGAAAGGTTCTTGAAATGCTAAAAATGCTTTCTTTGCAAATGAGTCAGCTACCCTACTATAAAGCCTTTATAATCCTTGGTGTCACTTATTTTTGGTTATGTCGGGTAAGTCTAGCTAAGTACCTTCTCATACTCAGGGTTTTATTCCCACTTATTACAGATGGGCTGATGTATTACGGCTACTGTATCAACTGCCTTTATCCTGCGATGGGTGATGCTTAGGACCATGGGCATGGTCATTCCTTATGTCTCGTTTGATGCTTTTGTTGGAGATGATCATTCGCTGGCACTGTATTTGAACTCCGTGTGAGTGTGTGTGGTTTTGAACAAATGACTTCTGCTACTTTTATTCGAACTCATTTTGTAATAACTATGTTTAAACTCTGATGTATCTGAGATGCAAACTTTTATGTAATATGTGATGGTGACCGCTAAACTTATTATGATCTTGGCTGGAATGGAAGTTGGTTTGAAATCCTTCATGATTTCATGAACTACCGGGTTATACGGGCTTAAGTTTGCTAAATCGTCTGCTCTGGCAGATGATTTTCTTACTTAATTTCGTATAATTGGTCGGTTCTGTTATAGAAGAACAACACAAAGTGATTGACATATTATCCAAGTTAAAAAACCATTATTATTCTGATTATAAACCACAAACATTAATACTAGACATGTGTGAATACTAGTGGCCAGATGAAAGGTTCTTAAGGAAATTGCAAGTCACTAAAATGCCAACTCACACATATCTCGAGCACACTTAAAGACATGTACATCTTCCACCAAAATGGCTACAACTCTTTGACACAGAACTCCAAACGACAATCCACTTGAAAGGTGAAACTAGACTTGATATTCTTTCCAACCGTGTATAATTAATGTGATCTCTGAAAGCTTGCCAATTAAGTATAGCTTACCTATGAACTTGGCACCCTCAAATCAACACCATGGCTGGATGAATTGATTCCACTTCTTCTAACATTTCATCAATTATTTGTTTTATTATCTTCATGAGTGCTTTAAACTTGTTTGCATAGGACCTTGTCATAGGACCACTTGGAAAGTTGATGGGATCCATCTTTGGGTACAACTTATGATGATATTTGCTTGTTGTAGCTCCCTTGGTTTGTCAGGCCACATCAGATGTGACACCACTTCTTCTAATCTATTGGTGTAGAGGGCACAATCAAAGGATTATAAATCAAAGTTCTTCCTTTTCAAGATGTTGTGAGTGCACAGTTTGTCCTGGGCTAGAAGCTAGAAAAAACCTTATGTTTGTGTTCACAGAATGAGTTCCAAATCTACTTGACAACTGGATACGTCGAACTAGAACCAATAAGGTGATGGTAAGCCTTCCTAAAAGAGAAAAAAGGGACCAACTGCCATTTTCCTCTAAAAACTGAATATTTTGTAGGGAACTCTCCAAATGCTGAACTGATCAGATACCTCGACTGACAAAGGAAGGTTGAAAAGAGGAGGCCGAGAAAACAACTTTTGTAGAGGCAAGAGGGATGCTTGGCTTCTTGACAAAAGAGTAAAGCTCAGTAAAAGACATCTTTTGAGGTTATCCAAGCCAACAATTATCCCATAGGAGGCATGAAGATATCATACCCTTGAACTTATCTAGGAGTTTCAGAACATACCGCCACTAGAAGGAGCCTTATTTAACATGGTTTGGCAATTTACCATTTTTGTAGTACTTCTCCCTTATGCCATCATTGCCGCTTGCGCAATCTATTGACACTATCATGCACCAAACTTACCCTTGCTTTGCAGAGTTAGATGTTGTAGTCTACTACAAGCCTCCAATCCAATACACAAGTGTTGCCTTTGTCCACTGTTAATCAGTCCACATCCTTCAAACTCTGGCCGACTTCACTGCAACATCCCAGCAACTCCATTGCACATAGCCTAGCCACAACGTCAAAGATATTTATGTCATGCAAGTTGCCTCAAGCTGCCTCTCAGAGAGCCTCTTTATGTTGGAACAGTCACCACTATGCACGCATGTACACCGTTGAAAGGTCCTAAATGGCTAGAGGGGGTGAATAGCCTCATAAAAATTTCTAAAGAGCACTAGAGCAACTTGTTAGTCAACTAAATAGCAATAAAGCATTTTGCTCCAGCTCTACTAAAAATGCAAGCCACCCACCCAATATCCTAGTGAAATATGATCTTTATGGCACTCAAGAGCTTTGTCACCAATTCTAGTCTAGTGGGCTAGCTAGCACAAGATAAAACTAAAGACAACTAGCTACTCAACTAATTACTTTACTAAACAACTAGCTAAGCAAGGGTACAACTAACACTACACAAGTATTAAATAGGAATATATACCGAGCCGGACAAGAGATAAATCAATCACAATGAATACCAAGTGAAGACACAATGATTTATCCCAAGGTTCACTTGCTTGCTAGCAAGCTAGTCCCCGTTGTGATGGGCGGTAAGAACCAACACAAATGAGGGCACCCAACGTCATGAGCAATTTACTAGAGTGGCTTTTGGTGCTCCATCAGGAAATAAGCCCAAGAACCCTCACAACCAATCAATCGGAGCTGGAAACAATCACCACTTTCGCTCAATGATCCTCCAAGCTCTGGGCCGGCTAGGTGATGGCAATCACCAAGAGTAACAAGAGCAACACTAGCCCAACTCACCCTTCCTAGTGCCACAAGATGCAAGAACTCGATGCAATGCACTAGAGGCTCCCAAAATCTCACTCACAAATGTGATCTCGAGTGATGCAATGGAGTGGATTATGCTCTTTTGCACACAAAGTGTTTTCTCAGCAATTTGGGGGTCCAAGAGAGTGGCCATGGCCACCTAAGGGGGCTATTTATAAGCCCCTCCACGAAATAAAGTCGTTGGACCAAAGGACCAAATTTCTATGTGGTCACCAGATAGCCTGTCTGGTGACCTAACGGTCGAATCCCAACGGCTAGTGGTGTCGGTGGCACCTGACAACCACGGCGGTGCCCTAGGCGGCGCATGTTCATGTTTTCCCTACTCTCTAGAAAAATAGGGCGGTGCCCTGGCGGTGCACCGAAAACCCTATCCGGTGACCATTTTCATGAAGTCCCCAAATACCAAGTCTCGGGAAAAAGTACGATGGTTGGCACGGTGATGCACCGGATAGGCTGACCGGTGATTTGTCCGGTGCACACCGGACGCGGTGGTGCTTAGCCCAGACTTGGATGCTACATGCTGTTGTTTGGCCAGCTGTCCAAACCCATTGGGCAGCTGTCCAAAGCCACCCATGTGGTGACACCGACATCCCAAACAAGCCCTTACAAGCGATGCTAACTCTCAAATATTTTCACAAACATATTTAGAGCCCATTTCTAAAATGATTTTCATAAACATTTTTGCTTGCTCACCGATGTGCACTAGGCCTATATGTAATGCATGGTTTTCCAACACCTAGGCCTCTTAATAGAGTTCCCCTCTTATAGAGTTCCCCTCTTAATAGTATGACCATCTATCCTAAACCCGATCACACACTCTATTGTGTCTTGACCGGCAAAATAAAATCCCTAATTATACCTTTGCCTTGATCTCCATAGGGTTTTGTTTTTCTCTTTCTTCTTTTCCAAGTTGGAGCACTTGATCATCATCACATATGGCCATCTCCATCACTTGAGTACCATCTAGCTCCATCACTTGGACTTGGACCAACCTATCTCATTTACACACTTAGAGCATAGGGTTAGTCCAAATAGGTTTCATCAACTATCCAAAACTAACCTAGGGCTTTCAACTGTTATGCCACACAAGCCAATGTTGCAAAGCACTCTTGTCGGACAACTTTTCCTATGCCAACCTCACTGCCATCTTCAAATACACCTTGATAGACGACCCTGCCATGCCATCGCTCTCCACCTGCCACGCAAGAGCCTTACACACCATCATTGCACCTATGACCTCGTCTTGGCCACTTTAACTCCCCAAAACTCGTACCTTGACATGGCTGCCTCGCTCCCTCACAATGCAACTCCACCAAACACCCTATTGCATGCCTGCATGTAACACCCTCGGTGTTACACAGTAAATCATCTACTAAAACATGTCATGAGCATCATGTTTATGTTAATGCATGTGATAAAGTGTGTAGATCAATTCCTGTAACTCGAAACGATCAACTAAAATATGAAACGAAAGTTGATTCAATAGTTCATGCATATCAAGTAGGGTTTAAAACCAATTTTTATTAAGCAAAAATGCTATAGAACATGTATGTGATACTTAAATAAAGTTTACTAGTACAAACTTTGTAGATGATAATGAACTACTTGCTGTAGAAAAATAATGTTACTAGCTAGTATTTCTAATAGTCTAGAAACATAACTTGGAAAGCAAATCCAGCTCAAAAACTTAGAAATTTTTAAGTCTATCAACAGCTAGACATTGCTTTGTTTAGCAATTTATTATGAGAGATTGGGTTAAGGAGTGGTATAGTGTTATAGCTTGATTTGGTAGTCTCATGTGCCATCTTGAGTGTAGTGAAGCCGGTTTAGGTTTAGGAGCAACGATTTGGTCATGATCAGCGCTTTAAAATTCGTGCACGTAATCAGTCTTGGCCCATCGGGTTCGGGCGTGTGGTCACCACGCGTGGCTGTTCTGCGTCGCTGCACGGCTGTGTCATGCATGTGCATGCATGCGTGGCCGCACACTAGCCAGTCGAGGCTGCCCTTGGTCTGGCCGCACCGCTTGCAGCCAGTCGTAGGCCCCCATGCCCCGCTGGTCCTCTCTACGTCCAACCGCCAGTGCCACCATGGCTGCCGCTGATGCTGCTACTGCCCTCCATGTCATGTGTCACGATGCAATCATGGTCTTAGTCATTGTCGCTACCATCGTGTCACTCCCGCACTTGTGTCTACTCGCTGCATCATGCTGGCCCCTCCCTGGCCTGGTTGGGTACCGTCCGGATGTGGCCGTGCACGCCGTCGTCATGCCATTAATAGCGCTACAGCATGCGGGCTATGGCCGGTTGTAGATGCTCATGCTCATCCCCTCATGCTTGGATGTAGGTCCCTTGGTCGCGTCAACCGCGTCCCGCCAAGGCTTGCCTCACCGAGCCCACTTCCACGCCCTGTCTCTCTCTCTTTCTCCCTCTGTTTTCCACTGCCGTCGAGTCATGGTCACGGTGAGCCAAAGAGCGAGCACCTCTCATCAATTCCTCATGACCATGTCTCCACCTTTACGTCTTCTTGCCAACCGCCCCACCCCGCCTTGATTGCGGCTTAGCTGAGCTTCAATTTTTGGAGCTTTGCTCCCGCCGCCGTGCCATTAAGGCCTAGCCCGCCTCGCCGTGGCCAGCTCCAACCTCACCATCTTGCATCGAATTGACTGCACCACTAGCCTCACCTAGAACCCCTCTTTGTTGTGCACACCCAAGTCATAGCCCTATAGCCGCCTCCATGCCGCCGGCATGGCCGGGTCACTGTGGTTCGCCGTTGAGCTCACCGTGCGCATGCGACCAGACTTGCTCAGGGCATCTTCGGCCAGGCCACCGCCACGGGTAGGATTGTGGTGCATCACTTATGCTTACCCATCACCTCTATTATCCATTGTACGCTGTGGCTCACCAGAATGCAGTTGTCGTTGCTGCAAGTCGCCACCACCGGGGAGAGCCCGCTCTGCTTCACCCCTATTCATGCAACCACTGCCCATCATCGCACGTCGGCCCATAGGTGAGCGTTGGTCTCCTAGCTTGGTCTGCAAGGGTCCTGGGTGGATGGCGTACTGCTTAGTGCCACTGCTCGCTACACCGGCGAGTGCGGGGCGTCTCAAGGACCTCTCCAGTGCGAAGGTGAAAAGAAACGAGGGCTCCGTTGCAAAGTCGTTGTCTATAGAAATAGTACGTGTAGTGTTCGCGCTATTGTCTGATAACGTGAGGGCGTTTTTGCAAGAATGCCAATGCGCAAGGGGGCTCCCCGCCACGGGCCACCTCTGCGCATGGGCCGCGCCTCGCGTGGGCCGCGTTGGGCCAAAATCGATTTACCTTTTCATGGAAAATAGAAATAGCTTTTCATTTTAATTCTGAGCTAAAGTTTGATAATTAATATAAAATAATGTAGATATCCAAAAATTGTGAAACAAATTTTGTTAGGTCCTAAAATTGAGCTCTATCTATAGTTTATTTAGTTCATATATGTGCTTGTTGATACCAGGAGCTATTAAATCATTTGAGAGTGCTCAATATTATTAAGTTAATTATTGTAAGAATTTTTATGGTAGATTGGTGATAGCTTTAACTCTAAAATTTCTGTAGTAGCTTCATGGCATTATGAGGTGCTTGTTGTAATTTTTGTATCCCTAAAATAGACTAGTTAATATGGTAGCTAAATACCCATTAAGGCTAAATGAATAATGGCATGATATTGGTTTATAAAAATTAAGCACTTGTAGGGTGAGCTTCGAATCTGTTTGGTAGAGATAATGATTAGCTTAGTATCTTAGTCATTAGAGCTAGCTTAGTAGCTTAGCATGTGTATTCTTATTTTAAGAGTTGCTGTTGCTAAAATAGTAAGTGTTGCATCATCATTGCATGCATGTAGAGAACGAGTTGGTGGAGTTCATACCCACTGGAGAGTAGGAGTACAAGGAGGTGATCGAGAAGTATGAGGAGGAGGTCCTCGTATAGGAGGAAGCCCCACATGCCACTGATTAACTCAGCTGACACCACTGCCTGCCCAAGACAAGCCCTGGTGCATAACCCTTATTTTGAATGATCATTGGATATATATGTGTATGATGTGCATTTACGTTACATGATTTATATTGAAACTACATGTATAAGTAAAACCTACCTATGAGTCCTACTAGCATAGGTCGAGTAGCTGCTATGCTTAGGCTATCGACTAGCATGAGTAACCTGCCGTTACTCATAATAGGTGATTATTATTACTCTCAAGATAAAATGGTGAAAGGAAATGGAAACCGAGCAAGGATATGGTATGGGTATTGGTGGGTGTAATAAGTTGTGTCATGTGGCCAACGGGGCATAGATTGGTTACACTATTTTCCCTATCCATGTTAGTTAAAGATCGTCCATTGCTATGGATTCTAGTCAGGTCACAGACTTATTATCCTGAGCACATGCTTACTTATGGGAGCAGGATGACTCGTTACTCTCTTGTCGTAGGTTCTAGCTCTTTCTAGACCAACTGATTGGAGACAGGGATGGTGGAGGTCTAAGAACCACACTGAGTCTAGGACTCAGGAGTAGGGACTTGGAGTCCTAGTTTAGACGAGGACTTGGACCCCTTGACAGGAGAGTGATGGGTTGGTCTTGCTTGTGCCTAGGATACAAGTGGAGCGTGTGTTTTGGGGTACCCAACTAGGATACATTAGTTTGCAAATTACCATGTGATACGGTATGACTTGTCTATGATCTAGCACCGTAGTAAGAACTAGAAGATGAAAGATGGTGAAATGGATCTGATTGCTCAACTCTTGCTTGAAAGTAGAATAGGTGCTTACATAGAATGGTTATATAATGAACTAATCATGACTGCTAATAAGAAACATACATAAGGATTCACTACTAGTAATGCTTTTCACAAAAAGGAAACCCAGCAAACCATAAAGCTTATCATATCCTTTGAAGTCGGAAAATTATTCCCACTAGCCGGGTAAGTCTTGTGAGTACATTGTGTACTCAGGGTTTATTTACCCCTGTTGTAGGTGTAGCTTGAGGAATGACTGTTGTGTGGAGGATTCTTCTGGTAGGCATAGATGGATCCTTGTATCTTATCAGTTAGATGTTTATTTCAATTTTGCTGTTTAAATTCCGTACTCTGAACTTGGTATTGTAATAATGTATTTTTATGAACTCTTGTTGTATGAAATGGACTAAGTATTGTAAACTCATACTCATTATTGGATCCTATATGAAAAATGTGGATTGTTCGAGTTCTCCCTTAGGGTGTGCTCGACGAAACCATTCGATGTAGCTAGCTTTTGGGATGCTTAGTGTCTGGTAGAAGACGAGCGCCTCCAGGAAGCGTGCTATTTCGGGCGGTTCTACCATACTGCCATTGCACTATAGGGCCACCCATAGCTTCCATGATGCTAAGTCTCCTCGTGCCGCTTCCATCATCAGATGCATGACCACCACCAACACAACCAAGAACCTCGAACAATGCCATCACATAGTTTCTACTCCACAACATCGTGTCCCATGGCCAAATCCATGCCACCATGCACATGTTTCCTTGAGATCCTACATGCCTCCTATCCTCAGACATGGCTGCCACACAGTTGTGCCTTCTCATGCGATGCACCATGAGCCACCGATGTTCATTCACATTGTGCCACATGCCATTAGACATGGCCGTGTGCTGGGCCTAAGTTGTAATTGGGCCACACTTAGTTGTATTCAGCTATTTTGGGTCTTGTACTTTTGATCAAAACTAAATAGCTGAGGGGCTATTGTTGGGGGTGTAATATATGTTAGGGACCCATTAGTGTTTTCCGAGGCCCAATTACATAGCGACGAGGCTTTAATATAATGTTTAGTGTTCATTTGTAGCCCCTAGAGGCTCTTTGTAAATACAAGCCTCATCAGGGGAAATAATGAAAACCTTCCCTCACACCTTCCCTATCAAAGGGGAGAGGGGAAGGTAGAAGGGGACTCTTGCCTCTCACTCATTTCATTGTATCTCTTTCCCTCCACTCCTTCCCTTCTTACGTTCAGTCATAGACCAACATATGGTTCTTCTATTTTCTTGCTTGGTAAATGTAGTTCCAACAATAAAACTATTGAAGTAATTTGGTGAAGGTTGCTTCAAATTGAATTATTTAGGAACTTCCATATGCCATTTTTTCACATCCCATATATCTCCTTGTAAAGTACCTTAGCTTCATGTCATGATTTAATGTCACCTAATCCAACAATTTGCTAGGTATTTCCATATGTGTCCCTTTAGGATTCACTGCAAAATTTTGCAAACTAATATTTCACATATACTATTTGATCTACAATTTCCTCTTTTTCTATACAATTGATTTGCTTCGTGTCCTAAATTAACAATTTTCTCTGTTTATGTACAATCAATTCACTTTGTGTCCTAAATCTACTTAGATTGAAGGAATAATGATTATGACTCTAAAGATTGTACCTTTGTAATTTTAGCTTTACATGCCTCCTTCCTGAGGCGGGTTTGAACCCAAATGTGAGTGGTAGGGCAGGTGTACTACCATGTTTCGTGGAGAGTTGCAAACCAACCACCACATTTGTTGTAGTTTTTGCCACAGCTGTGTTTTTTTATCTCTTCAAGAGTACTGCACTTCATTTTGCATGAGTCGCACTTGAGAAGCAGCATTTTTTGCCTTCATATGAGGATAAGGTAGTTAGGTCTATAGAAGAGATTCGAGGAGATGAAGAGATGAAGGAGGGGAGCAGATTAAACCATGGGTATCTAGCACCTAAACCCTACCGTATGGCTGAGCGACGACCGTCGACAGGGGGTGTTTCCTTGCGCCGAGCCACCTTTTGCTCCGCTCGCACCTTGAGGTGGGTACTGTTACACTTGTGGTCACTAAACTAAGACCAAGTCACAAACCAACCATTACAGTGGATGTAGTCATGACCACACTTGTGGCCACAAATCTCCTTGTGAGACTTGAACTTGCGACCACAGTCGTCGCAATTATGAGCCATCACTACACTGAGAATTGCACAAAGAAAGTGATTAGAAATTAATAGATAAAGTGGCATATGTCAGGGTTAGGGGCTAGGGATATTGATTATGGCTAAAATCCAAATCCTCTTCTGGTACTATCGAACCCTAGCGATCTGTCCTGATCTACCCTACGTGGCCGCTGGAGGGGATTATTGGCTGAAATTGTAGAGCTGACCCGGGGTAACTTGTTTTTTTATTTATTACCAGGCTTGGTGACCAAATTGCGGTGACATGTTTTTTTTATTTTTACTAGATAAATGCCCATGCGTCACACTAAGGTCACGAATTTTTTGTACATGGATAGATTTGATCATGGAAAACACCAGTAGTTAAATAGTACTTGCAGTTGCCTCAACCACTTGCTTCATCTCGGCAGTGATGCTGACACATAGCATGCACACACCACAAATTCCATCACTGATAACCACCGCTACAAAAAATATTTATAGAGATGCCTTCATTTTATATTAGAAACGATTTTATTTATCGCCATCATCATGTGGTTGCACACGCCGCGTGGTGCACGGACACATAGGAGCCATTTTTAGTTTGCACTCAAGACAACATAGAGGGTGCGAGTGATTTAGGATTGATAGTCATACTATAAAGAGGGAAAATCTTTGGCTAAGCGGTTATCGAGTGCCACTAGATGACATGATTCTTGCATATGCATTTAGAAACCTAGTGTGCTAACTTTAACCCTTGTAAGATGCTTGAAAAGGGTGCTTTTGGGTCTGTGACCGGACTCAATAGAGGAGGCATGACCGGACGTGTAGGGCCTATGTCTGGTCAGCAATGGCGCACGATGATGTGAGCAACGTGTGGCTCAGCGAGTGAGGCTAAGAGGACCGGACGCCAGCCTGCGTCCGGTCAACCTCGAGCAGACGCGTTAGGTCTAGAAAAACCCTCTCGGGGTGCTTACTGGAAGTGACCATACTCCACATTGATGGTGCGTCCTGATCACATGGCAGCACCTCAGGTTGAGGGCTCTATAGCATGGGTGCATGCCGTGCGGACACTGAGCTGCAGCGTCAGGTCAGGCTTGGCATGCGTCCGATCATGACTTAGCCATTGGGGTTTAGCTGCTAGCCGTTGAGATTGCATGGTGGAGATTGAAAGGAGGCAACATGTGGACGACGATGGTTGACCAGACGCTAGGTGCGTGCATCCAGTCATACCCATCTGCGCATCTAGTCGACTCGAGAAGACAGTCAGTGAGGGGGCCAATGACTCTTTCATGGTTGGTTCCCTATTTAAGTGTCTTGGCCGGCCCTTGGCTCACTCTCTTGGCACTTTGACATACTTGACATCCTTGTGAGCCTAAGCAAACATCCTCCCACTCATATCCATCATTGATTCATCATCATAGTGAGATTGAGAGTGATTCCAAGTGCATTTACTTGTGTGATTACATCTAGTGGCACTTGGGGATCGTTGTGGCTGTGAAGTTTTTGTTACTCTTGGTGGTTGTCGCCACCTAGATGGCTTGGAGCAGCGGAGGAGCTTCGACATGAGTTGGTGATTGTTCATGGCCGGCTTTGGTGATTGTGAGAAGTCTTGCACCTTCCTCGATGAAGAGCCACAAGGTAGCTCTAGTAAATTGCTCGTGTCATTGAGTTACCTCACTTATGGGTAGGTTCTTGTGGTGTCCATTTGTTGGATGAGGTTCGTGCAATACCTCTTAGCCGCCGAACCACCAAGTGTTGCTCGACACAACTAGGACTAGCGTGCCAGCAAGCACATGAACTGCAGGAGAAAATCTTGTGTCCCTTTGAAAGGTCCTTGTTTGGTTTTGGTAATTGAGTGACAACTTAGGTGGACTAATTGTGTTTATGTGAGATACACAGGTGATTAGTCCACAGGTACATGTGTATGAGCAACATATGCCATGAAGGTGAAAATGGCTTGCAGATGTTGCAAAGCTCACATATGTGATGATGAAGGAGTTTATTGCACATGAGACATGACATTGAGTCATGTGATCAAGGTGGAGAAGATCAAGACAAGACTTGGCTTGATGGACCGGTTGCGAGCGTGAAGGGCAAGTCAAAGGCTTTGGAGTGATGGACCACGTGGCGGTAAAGCTTGAGCAAGATTTGGCACCGATGGACGATGGCAATGGTGAAGAGCAAGTGAAGTCAAGATCGATGAACCAATATGATCACGTGATGATATGAAGTGGATCATATCATTATTGATCATGTTGGTGCATGTGTTGCATCAACATTGGAGGAGATGGAATGGAATGCGCAAGGCAAAGGTATAACCTAGGGCATTTTATTTCACCGGTCATAGGTATGTAGAGAAGTTGATGATCGAGTTTAGGATAGATGGACGTACTATCAAGAGGGGAAAACTTGTTTGCATATCGATCATCTAGTGCCACTCGAGTGATCTAACTTTGCATCATCGCTAGGATTGAGTGGCGTGACAAGTTGAGTGGCTAACCCTTTGGGAAATGATTGTGAAAAGCTAACACACATACACATGGTGGTGTACACTTGGTGGTGTTGGCACATTTACAAAGAAGATGAAGTTGGAGTTGATGTGGATCAACTCGGTGGAGAAATGGAGATGAGAAAGGTCCCACAGAGTGGACCGGACTCTGGTCACGCAGTGACCGGACACTGAGGCTCAGCGTTCAGTCAGTGGTGGCTGTCAGCGTGCAGCATCGGTTAGTCGACCGGACACTGGCTTTGAAGTGACCAGACACTGGAGGCAGTGTTCGGTCCTATTGTCGGATGAAGCAGTGTCACTAGAGAGTGACCGGACGCTGGGGCTACGTCCGATCACGTTCGACCGAACGCGTCTGGTCGGGGTTAGTACCTTACTGTAAACGACCGGACACTGAGGTCCAACTTCCGGTCAGTTGAAGCTACTGCGTCTGGTCAGAAGATGACCGTTGAGATCGAAAGAATGCCGTTGAACGCGGGTGACATGTGGCTGTCATCGAGTGACTAGACGCTGAGGTCCAGCATCCGGTCAACACATCCGGAGCGTCTGGTCGGCATGATTTTTGCCCATTGAAGGGGTAACGGCTAGTTTAGCCCATGGGGCTATAAATAGAAGTGGCCTTCGGCCATGGCTAGTGTTGAGCACCTCGGGGGACTTTGTGTCCATGCTTGAGAGTGCTTAGGAGCCCTCCATCTCACACATACTTGATAGTGATCATCCAATTGTGTGAGTGAGCGATTCTAGTGCGATTGCATCGTGAGGTTGCATCGAGTGGCACTAGGTGATCGAGTTGCAAGCCGGTGGTGCTTGTTACTCTTGGAGGTTGCCACCTCCTAGATGGCTTGGTGGTGGTCTCCGTTGAAGCCCGCAAGAAGCTTGTGCGGCGCTCCGAAGAAGTGCTTTGTGAGGGGCATTGTGCTCGCCCCGCGGGAGCCGCGAAGAGCAACTTTAGTAAAGCGTGTCATTGAGCTACCCTCACTTCCAGGGTAGGTTCTTGTGGTGCCCGGCTTGCAGGCTTGGCGGGTGATGCCAATTAGCCGCCGAATCACCAAGTGAGCGGTCGACTCAACAGGGACTAGCGTGTTGGTAAACACGTGAACCTCAGGAGAAAAATCATCATGTCAACCTTGTTCTTCTCATTGGTTTGCATCCCCGTTACACAAGCTTGCGATTACTTTTATATACATTGAGCTTGTGTTGTTGCTTTTGTAATTAGTTAGCTTGTGTAGCTTGCTAGTTACCTTCTTGCTTGTGTAGCATAGAAGTAGCTCCCTTGCGTGACTAATTTGGTTTGTGTAACCTTGTTAGTCACATTGCTTAGTTTGTGTAGCTAAGTAATTGCGCTCTCTAATTTGGTATTGGTTGCCTTGTTATTGAGCATTGCTAGTGAGCTTAGTTAGCTTTGTGCTTTTGCTTACTAGCATGTGTAGGAGCTCCCTTGTTGCTTAGAGTACTAGTGGTATAAGTTTATGTGACCTTGCTTCTAGATTTAGTTAGGAGAGCTCTAGCTAGCCCAGCACCTTTGTTGCTTGATTAGTATCTTTGCAAGGTGCTAGTGAACATAGATAGAGGGGTGTAGTCTTGGCTGGACCGATAGATTTAATTCCGCACTTGTTTCGGTTAGCCAACATGATTAAGTTTTAAAAAGGACTATTCACCCCCCCCTCTAGTCGCCATCTTGACCCTTTCACCCTTGTGTGATTGGAATTCTCCCAGTGATTGGATTGGCTTCATATTGTGATTGGTTCATTCCTCTACATGGTAGTATAATCACCCTACTCACTCCTTTACATTCTTGTAAGTTAGTTGCCAAGCTCTTTAGCGTAGCTAGTCTTTGAGAGCTTGTTAGTTTGGTTATTGTGGCTCTTTAGTTAGTCTTTGAGAGCATACTAGCTTAGTGAGTAGTGACCTAGCTATTGTGTGTGCCTAGTGATCATAGAAACTAGAATTGTTGGAATAGGTGGCTTGCAACCCTTGTAGAGTTAGAGCAAAATTGCATTACGCCATTTGTTGTACTAATCAATTACTCTAGTGGATTTGTAGAGTTTTAAATAGGCTATTCACTCCCCTCTAGCCATATTGGGACCTTTCAAGTGGTATCAGAGTTGTGGTCACCATTTGATTGAAGGCTTAACAACCTCAGTGTCAAAAGATGGCTCAAATTATGTTCAACCATATGGGGGGGCTAACCACCATTCTTTGATGGCACATGTTATGATTATTGGAAGAGAAATGTGAAGATATATCTTGGTTCAATCAATGACC
Organism: Miscanthus floridulus; assembly: GCF_019320115.1. Classification (NCBI taxonomy): domain Eukaryota; kingdom Viridiplantae; phylum Streptophyta; class Magnoliopsida; order Poales; family Poaceae; genus Miscanthus; species Miscanthus floridulus. Next base: position 65,603,438 of record NC_089592.1, on the reverse strand, counting down.
AAGTGTGTAATGTGACCGAGAGTGACTATGTGATTCTTGATCTGGACAATCTCACCAACAATGACAAGGCTAACAAGCAACGCAATACAATGGCTCTCAACACCGTATACAATGCCATTGATTCTAAGGTGTTTGAGCAAATCAAGGATTGTGAGAAAGCTAGTGAGGTGTGGAAGAGATTGGAGAAGACCTATGAGGGCACACCGGTGGTGAAGAGTGCCAAGTTGTACATCCTCAAGGATAAGTTGACAAGCTTCAAGATGAAGGATGATAAGAGCACTCCGGAGATGTTCCATCGATTACAAGTGATTGTCAATGATTTGAAGGCTTTGGGTGAGAAGATCAATGATGATGATGTCTCTCATCGGTTTAATATTTGAGATATTGAGAATGCTCATCATAAGAGGAGGATTGAAGGAGCTTACTCCTAACCAAGTACTAGGTGATGTCATGACACAATAGTCATACCGTGTGGAAAGGGAGATGGTTGACAAGGATGAGAAGAAGGAAGATGAAGACAAGAAGAAAAAGAGTGGCATTCAAGGCTAGCTCATCATCCAAGAACAAGGGCAAGTCCAAGAAAGAATCAAGTGATGCTGAAGATGCTAGTGAGATTGACGATGAAGCTATGGCTCTCCTTGTGCACAAGATGGGCAAGTTCATGAAAAAGAAGGGATACGATGCAAGAAAGAGAAGAGATCATAACAAGGAGTATGTGAGGAGATGCTACAAGTGCAAGAGCCTGAATCATGTTGTGGCAAATTGTCCCTACAATAGTGACAATGATGAGGATGAGAAGAAGAAGCACAAGAAGAAGAAAGAAAAAGAGAAGATGGAGAAGAAAATGACTTTCACAAAGAAGAAGAAGGAAAGTGGCTATGCAGTCACTTGGGATAGTGATGGCACCTTCGATGATGATGATGATGGCTCTAGTGATGATGACAAGAAATCCATCAAGAAGGCACTAGCAAGCATCGCCATCAACAACAAGCCCTCCATCTTTGACACTTCATCGACATGCCTCATGGCAAAGCCTACCAAGGTAAAATATGATGTGAGTGATGATGATGATTGTGAAAGTGATGATTATAGGAGTGATGAGGATGATGAGGATGAGTACACAAAGGAGGAGCTCTTGGACATATGTGAGCATGTACACACTTGCTTTGAGATGAAGACAAAGGAATACAAAGAATTGCGCAAGAAAGTCAAATCTCTTGAGCAATCCTTTAATGAGCTCAATGCCACTCATGAGAGGCTAATGGAAGCCCATGAGAAGCTTGGCAAAGCTCACTCTAATCTTGAAAAGGCTCACTCCTCTTTTCTCGAGCAAGTCAAGAAGGAGGAAGCTAAGAAGGAGCAAGTGATTGTGTCATGTGATGTGGGACTAACATAAGATATTCTTGATGAATCTTTTTATAAGCCCATTGTTGTTGCTCCCACTAACCCTTCTTGTAGCACTACCACTTCTGCTTCACCTTTGAGTGATGGTTTCACTTGTGATGCCTCACTAATAGTGAAAAATGAGACCCTCAAGAAGGAGGTGAATGAGCTCACTCATGCCTTAGGCAATGCCTTTGGTGGAGATGCTCGCTTGCTAAAGTGCTTGGATAGCCAAAGGTTTTCTCTCAACAAAGAGGGATTAGGCTATACCCTCAAGAAAGACAAGGCAACCTTTGTCACTCCCAAAGCTAGCTTTGTGAAGGGCAATGGTCGGTTTTGCAATAGAAGCAAGCAAGTTGGGTATATAGAGCAATATTGCAAGACTAATAAGAACAAGCAACCTAATGCATCCTCAATTAGATTTGATTTTTGTTACATGCTTGTTAAGGGTGCTAATGGTGTAAAGGCTAAGTTTATTGGTATACCAATTGTGGGCTCAAAGAAGAAAGCCATTTGTGTATCAAAGACCTTGGTAACTAACCTTCAAGGACCCAAGCAAGTTTGGATATCTAAAAAAAATTGATCTTCTGTTGTAGGTCAATTATGAAGCTGGAGGAAGGCATTGGGTGCTTGATAGTGGGTGCACACAACACATGACCGGTGATTCAAGAATGTTCAATTCAATCAACACAAATGAGAGCAATGGGGTTGATAGTATCACATTTGGTGACAATGGCAAAGGCAAGGTCAAAGGTCTTGATAAGATTGCAATATCCAATGACTTAAGCATTTCCGATGTGCTACTAGTAGAGAGCTTGAACTTCAACCTATTGTCAGTAGCTTAACTTTGTGATCTTGGTTTCAAGTGCATATTTGGAGTTGATGGTGTAGAGATCATAAGTGTAGATGGCTATAACTTGATATTCAAATGATTTAGATGTGAGAATCTATACTTGTTTGATTTTAATGCTAGAGAAGCTCAATTGTCAACATGTTTGCTCACTAAATGTAGCATGGGTTGGTTATGGAATAGAAGGCTTGGTCATGTTAAAATAAAACAATTGAACAAGTTGATTAAGCATGATCTAGTTAGAGGCTTGAAAGATGCCACATTTGAGAAGGATAAGCTATGTAGTGCATGTCACGTCGGAAAGCAAGTTGGCAACCCATATCCTAAGAAGAGCATGATGAGTACATCTAAGGTATTTGAGTTGTTGCACATGGACTTGTTTGGACCAACCACATACACTAGCATTGGTGGAAACAAATATGGATTTGTGATTGTGGATGATTTCACTAGATATACATGGGTCTTCTTTCTTGTTGACAAAAGTGATGTGTTTACAACTTTCAAGACATTCATCAAGAGAATTCACAATGAGTTTGAAACAACCATCAAGAAAGTGAGAAGTGATAATAGAAGTGAATTCAAGAACACAAGAGCTGATGATTTTTTGTGATGAGTTTGGGATTAAACATCAATTCTCGGCCAAGTACACTCCACAATCAAATGCCCTAGTTAAGAGAAAGAATAGAACCTTGATTGACATGGCAAGATCAATATTGAGTGAAGACAATGTTAGTCATTCATTTTGGACCGAAGCAATCAACATGGCTTGTTACTATAGCAACCATCTCTATTGTAATCCCATCATGGAAAAGACACTATATGAGCTATTGAATGAAAGAAAGCCCAACATTGAATATTTTTAGGTTTTTGGTTGCAAATGCTATATATTGAAGAAAGGCACAAGATTGAGTAAATTTGAGAAGAAATGTGATGAGGGATTTCTACTTGGATACTCTATTACTAGCAAGGCTTATCGAGTTTGGAATTTGGCTAGTGGTACTCTTAAGGAGGTTCATGATGTGGAATTTGATGAAATCAATGGTTCCCAAGAGGATGAGAATCTAGATGATGTGAGAAGCACTCAATTGGCCAATACAATGAAGACGATGGATGTCGGTGACATAAGGCCTAGAGAAGTGATTGAAGTTGAAGATGACAAAGATCAAATGCTCTCTAACTCAAATGTGCAAGCTAGTAGTTCTCATGATCAAGATCAAGCAAGTGCAAGTGATGAGAAAGTACAAGATAAACAACAAGTGGCTAGTTCATTATCTTAACCAAATAATCAACTAAGTGCAAGCAATCAAGTTCAAGTGCTCCAACAAACCAATGTTGCAAGAGATCATCCTTTGGATTCTATCATTGGTGAAATCTCAAGAGGTGTGCAAACAAGATCAAGATTGGTATCATTTTGTGAACATTTCTCATTTGTGTCATCCATTGAACCTAAGAAGATAGATGAAGTTTTGTTGGATGTTGATTGGGTGAATGCTATGCATGAAGAGCTAAACAACTTCATAAGAAATCAAGTATGGGAATTAGTTAAGAGGCCTAAGAATAATAATATGATTGGAACAAAATGGGTCTTTCAGAACAAGCAAGATCAAGATGGGATAGTTGTAAGGAATAAAGCAAGATTAGTGGCTCAAGGTTACACTCAAATTGAAGGTCTTGACTTTGAAGAAACATATGCCCCGGTTGCAAGATTGGAAGCAATTAGGATCTTGTTAGCCTATGCTTGTGCCAACAACATCAAGTTATACCAAATGGATGTGAAGAGTGCATTTTTCAATGGGTACATCAATGAGCTTGTGTATGTTGAGCAACCTCTCTATTTTAAAGATGAGAAGAAACCCAACCATGTCTACAAGTTGAGAAAGGCTTTGTATGGATTGAAGCAAGCACCTAGAGCATGGTATGAGAGATTGAGGGACTTTTTACTCTCTAAGAGATTCATTATGGGCAAGGTTGACACCACTCTCTTCACTAAGAAGATTGGCAAGGACTTGTTTATGTTGCAAATCTATATTGATGATATCATATTTGGATCAACCAATCAAGATTTTCTTGAGGAGTTTGGAAAGATAATGGCAAATGAGTTTGGGATATCCATGATTGAAGAGCTTAGTCACTTCCTTGATCTTCAAATCAAGCAAATGAAGAATAACACATTTGTGAGTCAAGGCAAGTACATCAAAGACATGCTCAAGAAGTTTGGACTGGATGATGCTAAAGCTATTAGTACACCAATGGGGATAAATGAAAACTTGGATAGTGATGCTAGTGGTAACATGGTGGATCAAAAGATGTATCGGTCTATGATTGGAAGCCTACTCTATGTGATCGCTTAAAGATCGGATGTGATGTTTAGTGTATGCATGTGTACTAGATTTCAAGCCTCACCAAGAGAGAGTGATTTGAAGGCAACCAAGAGAATATTGAGGTACTTGAAGCATACACAAAATGTTGGATTGTGGTATCCTAAAGGAGCTAGATTTGAGTTGATTGGATATTTAGACTCTGATTATGCAGGATGCAAAGTTAACAGAAAGAGCACATCAGACATATCAACTATTGAGAAGATCACTTGTGTCTTGGTCATCAAAGAAGCAAAATAGCGCAGCACTTTCAACCGCCGAAGCAGAGTGCATTTCGGCCGATAGTTGTTGTGCTTAATTACTTTGGATGAAGGCTACTTTGAATGATTTTGAAATCAGGCTCAAACAAGTGCCATTGCTATGTGATAATGAGAGTGTCGTGAAGATCACCAACAACCCGGTTCAACATGTAAGAACAAAGCATATTGATGTCCGCCACCATTTCATAAGAGATCATCAACAAAATGGAGACATTTGCATTAAGAGTGTGGGCATCGATGATCAACTTGCTGATATCTTCACCAAGCAACTTGATGAGAAGAGGTTTTGCAAGCTAAGGAATGAATTGAATATACTTGACTTATCAAATATGTGTTGATGCACCCCCATTATATGGCATGCCTCTCCTTTGAGCAAAGCAAGATAAAGTTGATTGACATATAATACATCCATTGCTAAGGATTTGTTTAGTGTATCTAGTCATTCCTCACATGTCTTAGGATCATTTATGAAAATAAAATGAATTTGATGCTTGTATGATACCACTATTGCTTGTATGCTTGAAATGATATAGTGGTATCATATGACATGTTTGTGGGCATGTGAACCTAGTGTTTGATCTAGAAAATGAGCTATAAGTGTTTAACTCAACATGGCCAAGATAACCCTTGCAATGAAGTGTGAAGAAGCTTGCCCTTGGATCAAACCGAGTGAAATATCTTTTGCAAGTGATCTAGATTGAACCAAATTGAAAAAATGATCCTCATTTCACATGGTTTCACCCTAACCTATCTAAAATTTGAGCTCACCTTTTGTGCTAATTGTTGACAAAGGGGGAGAGAAATTCACAAAGATAGTAAGATAGGGGGAGCAAACAAATAAATGACATTGTAAGGGGATCAATTAAAATTTAAAGCACACAAGTAGGGGGAGCAAGCTCATAAACTTGTATGTTGCATTTGAATGTGCATTACATATGTTTGCTTGCATAGCACAAGTTTTTAAATTCCCTATCTATACTTATGTGGTGTATGCTAGATTCTAGAAAATGTTTGATAAAATGAAAAACTAGCATGCATAGGATAGTGTCGATAGAATATCGTCGGCAGTCCTCCAAAGGGTATCCCATGAAGGTAGATTGATCGGTAGAGGAGCGTGAGATCAAGAACAAGAAGACAACAGAAACACATGAGTTAGACAGGTTCAGGCCATTAGTATGATGTAATACCCTACTCCTATGGTCTGTTGGTTTGTATTAGCTATCGTATGATATTGCGTGAGTTTGGAGGGGGTCCCTGTCTGCCTTATATAGTCCAGGGAGCAGGGTTACAAGTTGGTTAGATCTGAGAGATAACCAGAAAGTAATAACTGATTACAGGAATCTTAGAATCATACATATCCTAATAGATCTCGTAGTATCTTCAGGATATCTTCCAAATGTCTTGCGGGAGGCGCCGAGCAGAGTCGTGCCCCGTAAGGCTTCGTCTTGTGGGCTAAGCCACCCCTAGGGGCGTAGCCCATGTGGTCTGTCATGGGTATCTGAGGTCATACCCCCCACAGATAGCTAGATATTCTTTGAACTTTTACAAGTGGTACTAGAGCCTTGCTTCTAAGAGCAACTCCAACAGAAATGCTATTCTTGGCTTTGAGTCTATTTTAGACTTTTTGGGACAAAAAATAAGCTCCAACAGTCATTGTATCTAAGATTCTAAAATAACAAGTTGTCCATCCCATCAAATCCGGTGACTAAACATAGATAGCGAAGGCCGCTCGCCAAAGGGCCCTCACGCACTGATTCCCCGACTTCCCATGCATTTGCTTCTCGAACGCATGTCTATCCACCATTGGCATGGCCACTGTTGTTGGTCACCATGGTGCTTCTTCATGCATAGTCCCTTGCCCCTTGATGCGCCTCGTTGATGGCATGTGGGGAGGGACTCATCGAAGAGACAAAGAGGGGGCTAGACAAGATGCACCCGACACCGAAGCCGGAGCCACCGTCGGGGTCCTTGACACTGACATTGGTCGTTGGAGCTCGCTTCTCCCGCATGGGCCTCTCCTGCGCCTCATCAAAGCTCATAGCTCGCATGAAGTAGTTGCAAGGCGCTCGTGTGGCAACAATGATGCTTGGAGCTGAGCATATGTGCGTACTGTGTGTGCTGGCTCCACCAACCACACGTTGTTATTGGAGTTGACCTAAGCACACAGTTGTATAGCCTCATCGGCGTGCTTCCTCTATGGCTGTGCCCGCACGCTGCCTTCTTCTGCTCATCGTCGTCGTAGTGGAGGCCATGGTGTTCTTTATGGTGGCCAAGAGATTGGCAGTGAAGGTTGCAAGCACTGCTTCCCTGGCCGCCGCAAGCCACACATGATGGGTTGTATTCATGCGGTAGCCGCTGGAAGCTCTACCTGGCCGTGCGACGTAGGCTCCAAACGGAGGACGAAAGCTATCGTCGTGATTGGATATTTGATGAAAAATAAGATGATGTGGCACTTTTAAATATAGACAAGGGAAAATATACCTAAGCTATTGTGGAACACTACTTTTTAGATGAGTAACCTATTTTACTTAATGGCTAAATCTTGTGATTTGGAATCAAATTTTAGCAAGTCTCTTGGAGTTGCTCTAATATTGATCTCACGAGGTATCTAGTTCTTTGTGTTTTTCTATTTTTCAAGTGATATCTAGCAACTCATGATGCTAAGGATGGTGTTCAAATGGCAACTCCGATTGGTATCACGCTTCAAAGGTTCATTCTTTACACCTTAGCATCATTTGGTAGCTATTACTCTCCCAAACTTTCAATCCATGAATATGTGCAAGCTTTCAAATCCAAACTCTTAGCATATATGTAGGGGGAGCTAATACTACTAATTTGGGTTTATGAAACTTGTCCATAACCTTTACACATGGTAATATGCTTGGGCAAGCAATATGAATCTAAAAAGATTTTATTGAATATCTTTGTAAATAGGTTGTTATCAATTACCAAAAAGGGGGAGATTGAAAGCCCTAGTTTGGTTTTGGATAATTGTTGAAACTTAGGACTAACCTTTGATCTAAGTGTGTGATTTATATGAGGTAGTCCAATCCAAGTGGTGAAGCTAGGTGATGGTCATGGTGAAAGTGATGGCCACAAAAGAGATGATCAAGTGCTTCACATTTCGAAAAGAAGAAAGAGAAAAACTAAAATGGGCTCAAGGCGAAGGTATATTGATAGGAGCCATTTTTGGTTTGCACTCAAGACACCATAGAGGGTGTGAGTGATTTAGGATTGATAGTCATACTATAAAGAGGGAAAATCTTTGGCTAAGCGGTTATCGAGTGCCACTAGGTGTTATGATTCTTGCATATGCATTTAGGAACCTAGTGTGCTAACTATAACCCTTGTAAAATGCTAACACACGTGCACACAAGTTCTACACTTTGTGGTTAGTAGGTTGGAAGCAAGGATAAAGTGGTTGTGGACTTAGAAAAAAAAGGAGGAGAAAGTCCCTGACCGAACTCTGGCCACGGGGTGACCAGACTCACCCCTGTCGCGTTCGGTCAGCTAGCACAGAGAAGGGCACTTTCGGGTCTGTGACCGGACTCAGCAAAGGAGGTGCAACCGGACACGTAGGGCCTGCATCCGGTCGACATTGATGTACGATGACATGAGCAGTGCGTGGCTCGATGAGTGAGGCAAAGAGGACCGAACGCCAGCTTGCGTCTAGTCAACCTCGAGCGGACGTGTTAGATCTAGAAAAAACCTCTCGGGGTGCTTACTGGAAGTGACCGGACTCCACGTTGATGGTGTGTCCAATCACCTGGCGACGTGTCAGGTTGAGGGCTCTGTAGCGTGGGTGCATGCATGAGCGGACACTGAGCTACAGCGTCAAGTCAGGCTCAGCAGCGTCCGATCGTGACTTAGCCATTTGGGTTTAGCTGCTAGCCATTGAGATTGCACGATGGAGATTGAAAGGAGGCAACACGTGGATGACGATGGTTGTCCGGACGCTGGGTGCATGCGTCAGGTCATACCCCATCTACACATCCGGTCGGCACGAGAAGACGGGCAATGAGGGGGTCAATGGCTCTTTCGTGGTTGGCTCCCTATTTAAGTGTCTTGGCTGGCCCTTGGCTCACTCTCTTGACACTTTGACATACTTGACATCCTTGTGAGCCTAAGCAAACACCTCCCACTTATTTCCATCATTGATTCATCATCATAGTGAGATTGAGAGTGATTCCAAGTGCATTTGCTCGAGTGATTGCATCTAGTGGCACTTGGGGATCGTTGTGGCTGCGGAATTTTTGTTACTCTTGGTGGTTGCCACCACCTAGATGGCTTGGAGCAGTGGAGGAGCTTCGGCACGAGTTGGTGATTGTTCATGGCTGGCTCCGGTGATTGTGAGGGGTCTTGCACCTTCCCCGACGAAGAGCCGCAAGGTAGCTCTAGTAAATTGCTTGTGTCATTGAGTTTCCTCACTTGTGGGTAGGTTCTTGTGGTGTTCATTTGTTGGACGAGGTTCATAGAACACCTCTTAGCCGCCGAACCACCAAATGTTAGTCGACACAACGAGGACTAGCGTGTCGGCAAACACGTGAACCTCGGGAGAAAAATCTTGTGTCTCTTGTGTGATTGGAATTCTCCTAGTGATTGGATTGACTTCATATTGTGATTGGTTCATTCCTCTACACGGCGGTATAATCACCCTACTCACTTCTTTATATTCTTGCAAACTAGTTGTCAAGCTGTTTAGCGTAGCTAGTCTTTAAAAGCTTGTTAGTTTGGTTAGTGTGGCTCTTTAGTTAGTCTTTGAAAGTACACTAGTTTAGTGAGTAGTGACCTAGCTATGTGAGTAGTGACCTAGCTATTGTGTTTGCCTATTGATCATAGTAACTAGAATTATTGGAATAGGTGGCTTGCAACTCTTGTAGAGCTTACGCCGTTTGTTGTACTAATCAATTGCTCTAGTGGATTTGTAGAGTTTTAAATAGGCTTTTCACCCACCCTCTAGCCATATTAGGACCTTTCAAATGACTCTGAAGCTCAGCTCATGAGCCACATGCGATGGCGGGCAACGAGCAACTTCACCTTGCTTCATAGGAGCAACAATGTTTGGCCACACATCTTGACCAAGCACCAAAACGCCAGTGATGGTGCACCCCTATTTTACAGGTGTGAGGTGGAATGCGTCGGGCGAAAACCTCAACCGGTATTTGCCGGAGCCGACAACAACGACACTTTGGTGTCACTTCCTTCCTTGGAAGCGTCATCGATATGCTATATCTTCACCTTGTGGGGTTCTTTTGAGGAAACTCCACTTAGTGTTTCTAGACAGGTGACGCTGACGATCAACGTCGTTTCCTTCGTGAAGTCGCCTAGAAGACTAGAAGATCTCGCACTGCCTTCTTAGATGTCGGTCCACGTGGGACGTTTGTTACTTATCTGTAGGCCTTGGGTTTTCCTCGAGGCTGAGCTCTTATAGGTTTGCTACTCGCTTTGTGGTGTGTGCCTAGCTCTCTAGAGTGAATCTGTAGAGACAAAGTTAGAGCTGCTTTTCCTGTGGGGTACAGCAAAGCTTGGCAACAATGACATGTTGTGTTTCACTTTCTTTAGAGGTCATGACTCATGTGAACAAGTGACAGTGTGTTAGGGGTTTTGGCTGATGTTCGTCATAGGAAGTTGGAGCTGCTCTGTTGTGATAAGCTCAACAACAATGACGTGCAGTGGGCTCGGACGGTCGTTTGTAAGTGGGTTGCCTAGGGTTAGTCATCTAGGCTTGTGTGTTTAGTTTTTTCATTGGTTTTCTTTTAACAAATTGTGTGACTGTAAGATTTTCATATCTGATTTTTGTTTATAAATTGGATCAATTTTGTTTCTTCTTAATTGAAAGGCAGAGCTTATGCCATTACATTAAAAAAAGGAGGGCATTCGGTATAGCCTCATCGCTGGGACTACCGGTTCCCTCTGTCTTCTGCCCATCCCATCGCTGGGCTGTCGCTTCCCTTTGCCTTTTCCCTAGCCCCATCCCTCGCATCACCATTGCCCCCTCCATCATTTGGATCTAAGCACTGGCGTGCCCCCACGCGGCTCTAGACTCACCAAGCATTAAGGATCTAAGCACTGATGGGCACTGCCACGCGGTTCTTTTTTTTAAAAAGGTGGCTCGGAGTTCCTTACCCCAATGTGGTTGGATTTCTTTGGATTAGTCTTCTCTAAGCTTGTACGTTCAAGAATGTAGGAGGAGGCTGCAAAAGTTCAAAAAAAATGTAGCCATTTGCCAGTTATTGAAGTAACTTAATGAGTCAAATTTGAGTCTGCCATCTGATACATAGTTAGCATTTTTCTTTGTGGTTGTAGCCTATTCTGTCATCCCAGAGCATTTGGGAAGCTAAATGTTAGTTTGCTATGTAGGTCAGAATTGGAAAAATAAGGGGGGCTATAGGCTATAGCAGGATATAATCAAAGCCCGGTTTGTACTGTGAGACACAGACCAACTGACTCACCAATTTGGGCTGACTTATTAAGGCGAAAGGTTTGTATTTATACAGAAGATCTATATTTAGCAAGAATGGAGATAAAGTTATGTTTTGGTTTGCTTGTTGACTATTTTTGTTGCTCTATGTACTCAATTTCAGGATTTATTCTTGTTTTGTGACAAAAAAAAGAGGTGACTGTGAAATGGTGTTTGGAGAATAGCATGAATCTATCTTTTTGGGGATGGTTATAACCTGAATTGAGTGAGCAATGGAACCTGATATGTGAAAAAATAACATGTTTCAATTCTCTCAGACCATGGATATTGTCGGCTGGAAATGGGAAAAGGAGGTAATTTCTTTGTAAAGTCGATCTATAATACATTGACAGTAAATGCATCTGGATTTTCATAAGCATATTTGGAAAGGAAAACTCCCTCCAAAAATCAAAAAATTTCTACGGCTTATGAAGAATAATCCTATTCTAACAAAGGATAATTTGATTAAGAGGGGATGGGTTGGTGATCCCAAATGTGTCTTTTTGTGACAATGATGAATCTATGGCCCCGTTCGCGTGCCCTTAAACCCGGCTTGATCCGCTTCTTTTTTCATCCGGAAGGGCATGTTCGCTTAGTGTAATTCTGGAGGAATTTGGATGGTTTTGAGGAATGCTGGAGGAATTTATGAGAGAAAACACTGTTCCGGATGAAAAAAGAAGTGAATCAATGTCGAGTTGCCAATGTTATTAGGGGAATAGTTGCTACTTGCTTTGGAGCAAATAATGTCTACAAAATCTTAATCAAGTCTGGGCGTGGGTTAAATTCTGGGTTTCTAATGGAACTAACATTCACTCATTTGGCATGCTACCATCTGTTGGGCCATTTGAAAGACAAGAAACAAAATTTGTTTTGAAAATTGCTCTGTTGCAGTGTCTAGTCTGTGTTTCTTCTTTTTAATTGCATACAACAATACCAAACATTATCAAAAGCATCTATTTGGACAGAAATGCTATTGCCACCAATGCTCCCTTTTCTCTTCAGAGGCATACAAATGTTCCTCAACCAATTGAACACAAACACTGTCAATTGAGCATCAGAGTGTGCTTCCGATTTCCTCTTTGTTCACATAACCAAAGTCAAAATGAACATCTGTTTACATAATGTCGACCAAATGCCATTTTTTTTTGTATTTATTACACTCTCAATCAAGTAAAAAACAAACCATAAACTGCACTATTCAAAACCAAAAAAGAATGTGCAGAAACGATGGAGAAACAAAAACCCGTCACCGCGCACTCTGCAAAGGAAAGGATCTCTACCTCGAAATTCTTTTTTGCTACGCACTACTGCGGATCATCGTCCCCTGGAAGGAGAAGGAGAAGGAGAAGCGGCAGGACTCCTGTCCCAGCTGTTCCCCCTGACGTACCGCAGCTGCAGAGACACCTGCCGCTCCATCCGCAGCTGCCTGTAGAAGTTCGCGATGAACAGCTCCGCGCGCTGGTCGATGTCGTCATCCCCCGCCACCGGCGACCCGCCGCCGCTGGACGACGCTGACGACGCCCTCTTCAGGGCCTCGGGCGACGCCGCGGCGCTGCTGGTGCTGGTCCGCGACAGGCTCCTGGTGGTCGCCGTGCCCAGGCTCGCCGACCTGGAGGTCCTTGAGCTGGAGGAGGCCGGCGACGCGATGCTGTCCTCGACGTCCAGCAGGCCCGGCCGCGAGTCGAAGCTGAGGCGCCGCGCCGGCGCGCCGCCGCGGGCCAGGGATCTCAGCAGCATCCACCGCGTCGCGCTGAAGGAG